>NC_140457.1:691416-703916 GCF_963576455.1 Neolamprologus multifasciatus | reverse complement strand
CCCCTTTTTTATTTTCTTAATGATTTTGACTTTGATGTCAAAACTTGTTGCAAGTTTCATTTTTTGAGGTGTTGAAAGAGTTTTGAAAAGCAGTGATTTTGTGGCGGCGGTTGTTTTCGTTGCTGCTGAGCTCGTCTGTGTTCAGGGATTCACCTGAACGCAGGTAAACTCATTTAAACCTGTTTGAACGCTCGACGCAGGTTGGAAGGGTTTGAAATGTGTTTCCTGCTTTCAGGGCTTTCGTCCACCTCAGTCAGAACAACTACGCCGAAGCACACGCCTCCTTCATCGAAGTGCTAAAGATCGACCCAAAGAACCCCGTGGTACGTACCGCCGCCATCCTCCAAACGCTCCCCAGAGCAGTGCACAGAGTGGGTCAGGCGCCTCTGTGGCTCAAACTGTGCTCGTCAATATTTTGTACTTGAGAACTGAGTTTTGTAACTTTGTAACCCAAAATATCCGAATATTTTATGTTTGTGCATCTGTAGATGAGAGTGTGTGTTTAAAAAACATTTACACGAGTTACAAATTGTTTTATGAAAGTCTGCTGACAGGAACAAAGCAAAACACTGCGCGTGAAACTTCCTGCTTCTGTGTGAGCTTCAGCTTACACTACGAATCCTTCCTTTCAGCTGATTGGTCAATGTCATGTCAATTACAGATGTAACAATCCAATCAGAGAACAGATGGGTTTGGCTGTTGGTGGGGTTCTTTATTGATTCACATACACTGACTGCAGTCATTACAGTGGTGAGGTTACTTTTGCACACAGGCAGGCCGCTGTGGATCACTTTGTTTCTACGTCATTTGTACTCGGGTCACCTGAGACTTTAATATGTGTAATATTGAAGTTTGATGATCAGTGTGGCAGATACGTCACGTGTCACAAACATCGTCAGTGACGATGAAGATCAGTAATAAAATCACAGTAAAATGTCATTTTTTGAGCTGCACTCATGTCCTCGTATCATAGCCATCACTCTGTATTATTAGCTTATGATAAAGTGTCACCAGCAGAGGGCGCCAAACAACCACAGCCAAGCTGGTGACTGAGCAGCTTCCTGTAGGAACTACTTTCTTCATACGGGCTGCATCCTGCAGCCGTATCACTCCTCAGGAGGAAGTGTGTGTCTACTCTGGCTCATGTGACAGGAAGGAAACATTAAATGTGTCGGCCATTAGAAACAAAATAGTTTTGTGCTGCTCAGAGCAGCCAGTCAGAAGACTTGGGAGGAGCTAAAGTGTCTTGTCTCAGACTGTTACACCGGTGCGTGCTCAGTTAAACCCTCCTCTTCCTCCGTGTGTTCGCAGGCCAACAACAACGCGGCGGTGTGCCTGCTCTACCTGGGCCGCCTGAAGGAGTCGCTGGGCCAGCTGGAGGGCCTGGTGCAGCAGGACCCGGCGCAGTACCTGCACGAGAGCGTCCTCTTCAACCTGACCACCATGTACGAGCTGGAGTCGTCCCGCAGCACGCAGAAGAAGCAGGCGCTGCTGGAGGCCGTCGCCTGCCGGGAGGGCGACAGCTTCAACACGCAGTGCCTCAAGCTGGTCTGAGAGGAGGAGCTTAGTTTGACCTCCCAGGCACAAAACAGCGAGTTTTATTGTCACTAAACAGATGAAGGGCACCCAATCATCATCATCCTCACAATAACCCACAGGAGCAAAGCCTGCAGCAGCGTCCTCCAGCGCTGCACAACCGCAACCCGAAAATCGTGTCCTCACGCCCTCCCTCTGACTGCTGAATCACACCAGAGCCCGTCTGCGTGTCCAGGTTCAGCACAGCTGTTCAACAACAGATCTGAGGGTAAATAAGCAGAAGCTGCAGGAACGAAGCTCGCTGGTGTCCATTTGTAGTCCATTTAACTGGACTACAAACTGGCCAACCATGCTTGAGTCAAGGGTTAAAGAGGGAAAAAATTTACTGAAGCACAGACAGCAGAGACCCGCTCTTTTATTAGTGGGGGCAGGAAGAATTTTCACAATAAAAGCCCCAGTGCAGAGCAAAGTCCAGGATAAAAGCCCCCATCGGTGTTTCCCTGGTCAGACGGCTTCATGTTTATCACACATTTTAACTTAAACTGGGTCCAGTTTAATTCAGCTTTATCCCAGCTCACCTTTTAATTTGTAGTAAAGTCTCAGCCCACTTTGTGTTTTGGGAGGAACAGACGGGACGCTGGAGGCGGGATGTCAGAGACTCCGGCGGGCATTATCCTGATGATCTGCAGACCGGACAGCTTCAGTGACTCGGCCCGTGTTCAACACGTACATATCAGCAGCAGGTTTCCTCTGAGTTCACCAGGAATTATTATATTTAAGTGATTTGTTTACTTTGTGCTGATCATATTGATGTAAATGAAATAAAATGTGGTTTTATGTGAAAGCGCAGCTCACTGTGTGTGTTTGACGTGGGGAGAAATGACAGACAGCAGCTTCATATTGATCCTTTAATCCAGAGACAGGAAGGCACTAACAGGCTGGATCCTGAATAATCACGAGAACCTTTAAAGAAGAGTTAAAGTCCTGATGAAGGAAGCTGGGCTACAACATTCAAACCACCCTCTGTGTGGGGGGCGGAGCCTCCGGGCTCACCAGCCAGGAGTTTTGCACGTCTTATCCCGGCGTCAGGGGCAGCAGTCTGAGAGTCACCTGACCTCTGCATTCTCTCTCACGGCCAGCAGGGCGACGCTGCCCTCACGCCATGACCTGCTGATGGTCTCGTCGTGAAGCACTCGTGGTGATGTCACGGTGACGTCATGCTCTGGTCTTAATGTTGTGGCTGATTGTTCCTCACAGTAAAAACTAACATTTCTGTCTAAGAAGTAGAAACTGAAATTAAAGTCTTCATGCTACATCGTCGTCCACATCAGCGTTCTCTGCTCCGATTGGACAGAGGCTCTGACTGCAGTGGGCATGGCGTCCGCGGCGCTCTCAGGATCCCTGCATGGACGCCACGTATCGCTGACGGATCTCGAAGTCGTCAGCGGGGCGGTTGTAAGCCTTCCACACCGGCTCGCCCACAAACAGCCGCATGGCCTTCGTGTAGTTCTGCAGAAACAAAGATCAGACAGTCAGGATTCAAACCAGCAACCAAATACGCAGCGTACAGGCGCAGGCCGTGTTTTCGTACCATCTCGTCCAGCGTGAAGCGGTGGTAGATACCCGCCGGCAGCGTGATCAGGTCCCCTTTTCTCATGGCGATCCGGATCCACCGGTCCTCCTTGTCCCTGACGTCAAAGTAGGCCTGGCCGTCCAGGATGTAGCGGATCTCGTCGTCCAGGTGGAGGTGCTCCTCGAAGAACGTCTTCAGCTGCAGGAGAAACAGGAAACCTCTCACTCACTTCAAATAGAGCTCACATTCCAGTTTCAGCACTGCCGACGCCCGAGTGACCCGGGAATCTTTAACACCAGGAT
Source organism: Neolamprologus multifasciatus (assembly GCF_963576455.1). Lineage (NCBI taxonomy): Eukaryota > Metazoa > Chordata > Actinopteri > Cichliformes > Cichlidae > Neolamprologus > Neolamprologus multifasciatus. The sequence goes on along the minus strand of NC_140457.1, from coordinate 700,505 downwards.
TAAATCTGGAGCGTCTCTGCGATACACGAGTCTGACTTGGTGCAGCGATGGAGGCGGGAGGAGCCCTCAGCCTGCCTCCATCAGTGCACAGCTGGACTCAGAGGTGCTCCAGACTCAGACTCCTCTGCATGCCATCATGCTGCCACAGTGAAGTCTGACATGAAGAAGCTCAGAGGACTTTTCCCTCCCTGCAGTGAAAAACCTAAAAAAGGAAGTGTGGTGCTTTTCAAATTAAAAGCTCCGCAGACACAAACACGTGCTGGTACTTGCAGCTTCCAGAGCGTGTGGGTTACCTTCTCCTCGTAGTTGGGCAGAGTGTCCTTGTGGATCGTGATGATGTCCATGTAGGAGTAACCCCGGTCCTTACGGATCTGCTGCAGCTCCGGGTCGCTTTCATAGATGTCGGCGTTCAGCTGCAGGAAACAGGAAGCAGTCAAACCCTTACCTGATGTGTTTAGTGTGGCAGAAAAAGTAAAAAGCACATCAGTGGTTCCAGTATCAGTTACCATGACGATACACCCCAGCAGTGAGTGGACGCCCTTCTTGGTCAGAGTTACATGGGTAAGGTGCGTCACAGTGCAGGTATCTAGACTTCACGTGCTAGGCACGTGACCTGTAACACCTGCTCTGTGTGCAGAAAGCACGGGTGCTTGAGAGCAGCTTCAGCTCAGTGACCACTGATACCTGCTGTGTCTCAGCTGAACCCTCAGCACATAGTTTTACCTGCTTCAAACCCAAGAACTCTGAGCTGTTCGGTCCAGCTGGGGGTCAAGGGTCTGCACAAACTCCCACCCAGGAACCGCTGACCTTTAACCCGAAAACCTGCACACGTGAGCGGCCTTCTGGAGACTCACCTGCCAGTAAAACACTCCGAGCTCCTTCAGCTGCTCCAGGCTCACGGGCTGGTGCGGCTCCAGCCTGTGCGGCCTCCTCTGGTCCTCCTCGGACCCGTCCATGTACCAGGCCTCCAGACCCATGACGAAACACTTCACAGCTGGACCCGCGCGCTGTCAGACCCTCTTACTGCTGCGCGGCTGTTTCACGTGACCTTGGCAGCACTTCCGGTGTGCTGCTTTCAAGTACCTGGAATGTAGCAGGAAAAATGACGACTGAGAGGTCTGCGGATCTGTGACTGATCAACATCCCAGCAGACACCAGCTCCCGTAAAAACATGACAGATTGGAGGGAAAACAAATTACAGACAAAGAACAGTGAAAAACATTTAATGCCTCAAAACATTATAAATATATGACACCCGGTCTCACAAAGAAAAACTCCCCTGAATGACCAGAGATGATGAGAGAAAACAGAGGAAAGGCAGACAGGAACACTGCCTCTGACATTTCCATTCAGCTGCATTTGTTCTATTATATTGGACTTATATATATATATATATATATATTTTTAACGTATTTTAAAGACATTTTTACATTTAAAAATCTAATTTAAGTGACAATTTCTTTTGTCACTCAAATTAAAATGAAACGTTTTGTTTAATAGATAAATTAACATTAAATTAAAATATTCTCTCACACAGGCATAATTTCATAGCGTCAAATAATTTATAGACCCTAATTTTTTTTTTTATATCTGACTTAACAACAGAATTTAAAAGCTCGTTTATTTTACATAAATCTGGGTCAAGTGTTTCTAGTGCGCAGGCGCAGTTGGTTTACCATAGCAACAGGAGGAGCCATCAGTTGCTGACATGGTGAATGTTTGTAGGTTCTTTCTGGGGAGCTCTTTGTGTGTTTTTAAGTTATTATTGTTATTTGTATCCCTTTGTTTATTAGCAAAGGAAAGAAACATGGCGTCTCTTCTTCGACCCGCTGGAAACAGCGCTACGGCGGCTAACAGGCTAACTTTAACGAGTTCTTAGCTTGTTGGATTCGGCAACATTCGAGCGTTTGCGGGTTTAAACATTTCCATGGTAACGGCGACCTGCACCAATCAAAGACGTCGCTTCAGGAAATCGTGAATAAACGCGTTTTTGTCCAAAATAAATGAAATAACGGTTGATGAAGAGAGTTGTGGTTTCCATAGGAACAGATGACACTGTTTCACAGGGTCGTAGTCAGGCTGCTTTCCATGGTTACAGCACTGTGGCTCAAAATCCCCTCCCTGTGTGAGCGCTGTGTGTACAGGATCAACAGCACAAACCACAAATATAAAACATACAATGAATCCATGTTGTTGTTGATTTAACGATGGCTTTTATTCAGTTATTAACATAAACCAAAGCAGAGTGTAAACCCTGACTGTCTGCCTGTTTCCAGGCCAACGACTGTGAGAGACGCACACACACACACAAAGCCTTTTTAAAGTCTGAGTAAGTTAACTTCAGATGCCTGCACTATGATTTGGGGAGGATTTTAATCAGGTAACTTCAGGTAACCATGGTAACTGATGCTATAGAACCATTTTTTTAAGAATAATCACTGCTGGAAGGTTCCTCATAGTTGGATTTAAGATCAGATGATTCAAATATATTGGACGTCTGTGACACGAGGAGCAGAAACGCTGCAGGAAACTACAACAGAGTGCATTCTGGGTAAGCTTTCAGGTTTCAGCTGTGCGACTCCTTCAGGTTAGAGGAAGACTGACCAATCAGAAACGAGCTTTACTGTTTCTACTGGACTCTATCGGAGAGTTCTATCAGAGGGAGCCATGTTTGATGTTTCTGTCACAGGGCACTGTTATCAATAAAGTTTAGATAGAAACAAACACGAAAAAATAATAATGAACTTCCGCTTACGTCCCACCCACCGCCTCAGGATCTATCTTCTGATTGGTTACGACGAACATCAATCAGCGGCTTATTCCCTTCCTTGGTAACGGCCTCGGACCCGGAAGTAAACACGTTAGCCGCGAAATGCCAACAGCCTGACGGCAGAGAGAACATCTGTCCAGCTGCTGCGATGAAGAGGAGCGCAGACGTGCACGTGAAGCAGGTGAAGCACGTGATCGCGGCTCTGTGCAGGCTGCTGGCGGCCGCGGGACTGGACCCCGTGCCCCCCCCGGACTCCTTCCGACGGGCCAAGTTTGGAGACGCGGTCCAGGTGAGTCAGGAGCACGTCACCGGCCGCTTTATTAGGTACACCTGGTCAACCGCTCGTTTACATAAGTATCTAATTAGCCAATCACAGGACAGCACGTGATGGAGACGAGCTGCTGAAGCTTCAAGAGAAGAAGAAGAAAAGAGATTTAAGAGCTGGGTTTCTGAGATGTCAGAGGGGGGTGGAGCATCTTTCCCTCCTGTCAGTAAGAGCTGGTGCTGTGAACGTGGAGCGTGAACCAGCACCGACTCGCTTCAGTCACTCATTGACATCTGCAGGTGACACGGAGGCAGCAAAGGGCTCGATAATCACGCTGAACTCGGGTTTGTGCGGATGATGCTGGAAGGTGCTCAGGGCAGCAGGTGCTGGGATGGTGTGATTATGTACGTGTGACGGGGTCACCACTGTTTTCAATACAATAAATGGATGTTATTGTAACTATGCACACGTACAATGAGATTAAAAACAAATAAGGGTTTGTATTTATTGTTATTGTTGTTGTTATTGCGCAGCAGGGATGGTAATTTGCATAGTCTGTGTACAGAGGGGAGTCGGGGGCTGAGGGGGTCAAACTGTGTGGTCAGTGTGAGTTCAGGCTGGTTCAAAATTCAGCCTGGAGCTGCTGTGTTCCTGAGGACTGACTGCAGCCTTTAGTTTTCCACTGGTGCTTGAACTCAGCGTACACGTCATGTGACGATCCAGGTGATCTTCACCTCAGTGGAAAGAAAGCCACAAATATTAAATGTGTGTAAAGCTTGGACACACATCCACACATGTAGTCGTTTCAGGTGTGTGTGTCACATCGTGCACACTTCCTCCTCTTCCTGATTGGACTAACTCAGCGTCTCGCTGGATTTTCAGGAAGATCCGTTTTGGCAGCTGCTCGCCGACATCCTTCAGACCGCCAGCTTCGTTTCCTGTGACAGCTCTGAGCCGACAGCAGGTCAGCACTTCTTCATCTCGCCCTAACTTTGCTCGTGCACACTGTAAGCTGACGTTTGATTGGTGCTTTTCCTCAGAGCGCAGGAAGCTCGTGGCCGCCGGCTTGTGGCAGAGCGGCTTTCACGCTGGCTGGATGTATGAGGGAGAAGGAGGAGGCGCAGCCTCCAGCCGAGAACTCCTCCTGGCGCTCGGCTGGCTGCTCGCCACAGGAGCGCTGGAGAGCGTGGTGATGAAGAGAGTGCAAAAGCTGGACAGGACGCTACTCACGTGCACACCTGTGAGTACCACGGCAGCGTGCAGGTGAGCCTCCCCCATGTGTGCTTACCTGTGTTCTCCCTCTCTGTCAGGTGCTGCCACACCTTCCTGCTGACCTCCATGTAGACTCCGCCTCCCTGAGGAGACTCCAGTGGCTCATTGGCTGCCTGAGACATCAGAGACGGATGCTGCTGTCGATGCTACGAGAGCAAACCCGAGCTCTGCACACTGTGAGGAAACCTCGTCCTTTCATTCACGTGACATCAGAATAATCGGAAACAGCAGTTCAAACAAACTGAGTCAGACACATTTAGCTCAATGACGTGAAACACAATGTTGTATATTATGAACACAACAAGCTCGAAACAGCTTCCCAATCCCAGCACTGACGCTCCCAGTCGGAGCCGTGCTAACCTCCCGCTCACAGGGCTGCTGCGAGCCTCATGCCAGGATTTCCACTTTTGTCACGGATTTTCTCCACTTCATGTTCACTAAACCAGATTAAACCAACTGTGTGTTCAGGTTCTTTCTGCGAGCGTCACCCCGGCGCCGCCCTCTGAGCAGAGCTCGGCTGCACTCGAGGAGGTACGTCTGAGTGTTTCACAAACTCTGTATATGAAAGATGGAGGCAGCTTCCAGCAGTGAGGAAGTGAGCAGATCTCTGAGCTCAGACGAGCTTATGGTCTGTGTGTGTTTTGGAGATGACGTTGCCTTTAGCAGGAGGAGGGAGGGTTTAGGGCGGGGCTACCAGCTGCTGATTAAACAGTACTGATGAGTTTATAACAGGAGGAACTGAAAGGCGTGTCCTTCTGCTGCAGGACTGCGTTTGTCTGCAGCAGCTGTGCAGCCTCCTGGAGGCGTACCTGAAGTGGAAGCAGGTGGAGGACGTCTTCTGGACTTGGATGGTGGGTTTGTGGTTCTCACGCCATGAAAATATGATGAATTTAAAAAAGTAATCAGCTTCACAGCAGAGTGGCTGAAACAGCAACGTTAGAGGAAGTGATGCTGTGTGTGTGACTGTAGGACAGCGTTGTGGACCTGAAAGATCCCATCACCGCGAGGCCCAAACATCTGACCAATGAGAACCCCGGAGTGTGTTGTCATGGAAACAGCAGGCTGGAGAAGCTGGAGGCGGTGCTGCTGGGACTGCCTGCAGCTCAGGTGAGCAGCACGCAGGTCCTGACTTTGTCCTACATGGGACAGATTTCTGCTCATCAGAAAGTGTTCAGTCAGATGTAGGCACTGAAACGTCTCGGTTAGGTGGAAATTTGCCCCTTTGTCACAGTGGATCTGTCCCACCCCACAGTGATGCTGATGCATGGAAAACCTGCAGACCGAACCGTGATGTTTCATAGATGTTTAAACTCAAATCGATGCTGTGCGGGCTTCGAGCATTTCCCATGATTCTTTGCTGTTCTGTGCTTTACTCAGATTGCAGGCAGTCGTCTTGACGACATCCAACATAACGGAGCCTAACTCCATTTCAATTTTTAGTTTCAGTTTTATTTATGAAGCACAAAGCACAGCTGATGGGTCCGGACTCAGTATGCAGCGGCCCAACAATCACACGACTCGCTGTGAGCAGCAGTGGGGAGGAAGAACTTCCTTTTTAACAGGAAGTAGCATGAACTAGTTTTTCTCTCAGTCTTGCAAGAAAGCAGTCTTACATATTTGTTTAATGTGTGCGTTGAAGGACATGTCCTGGTCAAAAATGACTCCAAGGTTCCTCACAGAGTTACTGGAGGCCAAGGTAATGCCATCCAGAGTAAGAATCTGCTTAGATACCATATTTCTAAGCTTTTCAGGGCCGAGTACAATAACCTCAGTTTGATCTGAATTAAGAAGCAGAAAGTTAGCGGCCATCCAGGTCTTTATGTCTTTAAGACATTCCTGCAGTTTAACTAATTGGTGTGTGTTATCTGGCTTCATGGACAGACAGAGCTGGGTGTCATCTGCAGTGGAAATATGTGCAGTGTTTTCTAATCAGGCTACTTACATGGACGTTTATGGTGTTTATACTGATATTTGTGCTCCTGCAGAGAGGACAGAGGAGACAAGGAGGAGATGGTAAGGACAGAGAAGGAGGAGAGAGGACTCAGGGAGGGTTTGGCGTGTCCTTGTCCCTCCCTCCTGTTCTCTCCTCCTTCCCATCCTTGGCCTCCCTCTCACAAGTCTGCCGAGCGAGGCCTCGGCTGGAGGAGCCGAGGAGGCGCCCGGCCAGAGGCCCCGGTGGGCAGGCGGAGCCTCCAAACGAGCTCCCGGCGTCCGAGGCTGTGGCGCTGCTGCTTCATGCAGAGGCCGTGCTGATGAAGAGGAGGGACGAGCAGAGGCTGACCAACAGGACGAAGCTGCAGGAGACGATCGGCAGGCTGGAAGAGCTGGTGCTGATTCCACCGTGAGCGTCAGTTTAAACTGGTGGAGCTGTGAGGACGTTATCGTTTCTGCAGAAACTGAAACGGCTGCTGCACATGAGTCACTCAGAGCATTTAATAACTGACAAACACGTCATAACTGGATCTGTTGGTCCGATACATGAAATGTTGTGAAGTCAAACTACAGGCGTCAAAAACATCATTTGCATATTTATTCATTCATCAAATTAAACACAAAGTTGTTTTCAGCAGAGCCAAAAGAGTCACTTTAAAGTTAAACATTTTAGAAATCAACCAGATTCCAGCTTCTGTTTTCTGTCGTCGGGTAAATTTCTGGGACTTTGGAGGCGACCATGGAGACGCGTCACGAATTCACCACCAGCAGTTTCTGCATGTACGAGTTGAGCCACTTCTGCCTCTCCATGGAGGTGAGCAGCTTGCTCTTCTCTCTGAAAGCCGCGTCGTCGGCCACCACCAGGTCCCTCTTCGCCATCCCGGCTCCCGGAGACGACCATTCTGCAGGCCACGCCCCCTCCACACTACAGACAGAAAACAACTGTTTAAATGGGAGATTCATTCTTCCCCTTTTAAGTGTTTGTTAATTTAATAATAACAACAATAATAATAATAAACCAGTCTTTATTTTTCTATCCAATCAGATTGCTTTGTACAGATAGAGGAGGAGTCTCCCCCTGCTGGACGCTAGAAAGAATGCAGGTTGAATGTTTTTCATCATTGTCCTTCTTTCATATACAGTCTGATGTTTCATTATGAATTTATCAGTTTTGCCCAGCTGTACCTTGTCTCCGCCCCCTCTGGAGCAAATAGCCACGCCTCCCTCATCAGTCCTGCTTTGCTGTTGGCTGCTGCTCTAAGGCCGGGCGCTGACATCATTTGGATGCTCCAATCACGGAGAGAGATGGAAGGGTAGAGGACGTCCCAGTCGACTCGTTTGTGTTCCCCCAAATCTTCCAAACTTCTGCGATTGGACGAGATCACAGTGACATCACAACGTCATGTAAACATCATTCACATGGCACCCTCAGGCCTCCGTAGGAGGTGAAATCCTCTTTCCAGTGTCTGGCTCATTCATTGGTTCAGAGCGTACCCACCTGAGAGGAAGACGAGGCTGAGGGAAGCCAGACGTCAGCAGGATCATACCCAGAATGCAAAGCAGCGGGACGCACGTGCGGGGAAAAACAGGAAGCTGAGACATCCTAAAAACAAACAGAAGAATTTTCAGTTTCATGAAGCTCGTTGTGATTTCACATTGCAGCGCCTCCTCTGGTCAATGATGGTCACTGACGTAACTCCTAAACATTTTTATTCTGCATTGAGGACCAAAGTTTGGCTTCAGGCGTGCGTGTCACGTTTCAATCTGAGGCTGACAGAGCAGCTGTAAACGCCGGCGCCCTGACCCCGAGGTCACCGCTCGCCTCTGGCTCGTTATTTCTCAGTCGACCGTGAAACAGCGAGTTTGAACCCTAACGAGGAGCTTTTGGTGCCTGGAAGTTAATCGGGCTGAGCTGACCTTTAACCCCAGAGACACCTGTTTAGCATGGCTGTCGTCTCTGCAGCGGGCTGACACGGCCACGTTCTTAACATTGATTTTTTTTTTCATTATTGTAATATTACAGGATTCGCTGTCATTGTTGTCATAACGACAACAGCTTCGTGCCTTTTTCATAGACCGCAGTTGTCACTTTTTTATCACCGTGGCAACGCTTCCGCAGCTCTCATGAAATATTAGTTCCTCAGTCTCTTCAGCACCAATAATAATAATAATAATAACTATAATAACAATAATAATAATAATAATTATAATAATTATAATAACTATAATAATAATAATAACTATAATAACAATAATAATAACTATAATAACAATAATAATAATAATAACAATAATAACAATAATAACAACAACAATAATAACAATAACAACAATAATAATAATAATAACAATAATAATAACAATAATAATAATTATAATAACTATAATAATAATAACAATAATAACAACAACAACAATAATTATAATAATAATAATAACTTTAATAACAATAATAATTATAATAACAACAATAATAATAATAACAATAATAACTATAATAATAACTATAATAACAATAATAATAATAACAATAATAATAATAACAATAATAATAACAATAATAACTATAATAACAATAATAATAATAATAGTGATTAAATCACACACAGTTAAAAATGTTTGTTCAGGCGTGATGAGGCGTCACAGTGACAAAACAAACATTAACGATGACTCAGACGTTCTTAGATGTAAACAGCAGTGATGAAGGAGGCGGCGCCGTCACGTTATACTCAAACTGGGCTCATGTAATCCATTACTCTTTTCACAGGAAGTCGAGTGATGTCACCACTGTGGTGTTTTTTAAATGTAGCTTATTTGACTTATTCTTACATGATAAAAAACCTCGTTTTA
>NC_140457.1:586416-686416 GCF_963576455.1 Neolamprologus multifasciatus | reverse complement strand
GTGTTCACTGAGAGTGAGCAACAGGGGCCGCTCAGTCAGAGGGTCTGAGCATGTGCAGATGAGGGAGGGCGGAGGATGAAGATGGAGCAGAGGAAGACCTCAGAGTGGGTTCATGGATGCAGAAGAAGGACATGCAGAGGAGGATGCTGGGATAGGAGGAAGTCTGGAGCCTGAACCTCCAGGTGATGCTGGAGTTGAGCAGGTCGGACGATGCCTCTGATTTTTATCTTGGAACTATCGTTAACCGGAACGACACAATAAGAAGAGACGATCTCAAAAATAAGGCTGCAGCCTCCTGCCAGGACAAAACTGATTGTTCAGAGGTTGCTCTGAATATTTTCACTTTTCCAACAGCAAGTAGTCGCAGTGACCTGGGCTCGCCCGGAGGTTACGTGTGCAGCTCCCTCTGAGTAACCCTCTGTCAATCACACGGTGACTGCACAGGTTGTCTCCACATAACTGCAGCCACCGTGAGGCAGACAGGTGACCCCAGGTGAGAGCTGGCACCGACAGGAAAACCCAGAGAGCCAATCTGTGTGTGAAGAGCTTCATCTGAGCAGATGTGTGCTGATGTTCACTGATTCTGACGGGAAGAAAGCTGCTTTGCGTTGTCCCCGCCGTGACGGCCGACGTGGGGTTACCTTGTTCGAAGCGTGCGGCGCACTGCTCAGAGAGCTGCTGGATGGTGGTCGTGGGGAGGACGCCCAGAGTTTTGGGGTTGGCTCCGATCTCGGGGCAGCACACCGTCAGGAAGTCCTGCAGAGGAGCAGAGAGGAGCGCTCACTCGCCTGCATGCGTTTGTATTCTGCAGAGATTTGGTTTCATCTTTGCGTGTGTGCCTGTCGTCTTCTGCTACTTTGAGTTTCCTGTTTTACTTTGACTTTTAGTTCAACTTCCTGCCACGTGGTTATCTTCACCTGTGTGAGTTTCAGGTTATTTTAAACTCTGAGTGTGTTTCAGCTTCAGCATCGGATTTTCTGGTTTCAGTTTCGATTTTTTAACCGTTTGAAAACATTTTAATTTCATTTTTTAATAATATAATTAATAATTTTTTAATTATTGTAACGTGGAGGATGTCTGCCAGAAACACAGTTTAGAAGTTCAGAGCAGATATTACAGTCCACACAAACCACAGACAGATTCACTGAAACCTCCTGAGGCACCAAACTGACCAAGAGCTGGAGAACTCAGGGAGTACCTCAGGGTTCCCTGCTGGGTCCCTTTGTCTAACAGCCGTGTTTTTACCAGGCAGCGCTCGACTGTCTGACAGATTCAGTCACAGTTGGAGTCTCACATGCAGCTGCAACGTCTTTGCTTTGAGAACATTTGTCTTCTTACGTAGTTTCTAAATCCTAAATTTAGTTACTTTACAAATGATTTCATCGAGATGCCGTTTGAGGCGACGTTGAATCTTATAACCTTGTTTAAGACCTCCCAGTAATAATTCTCACACTTAGACTTTTACTGTGCACACATGTGGCTCCTCCCACATGTGTGCACACATGTGGCTCCTCCCACCGTCCACAGACATGCAGTCAGCAGGTCTGAATGTGATTGGCTGGCTGTCTCAGTGTGTTGGCTCAGTGATTACACAAACACAGTCGTATTAGAGTTCTTTATTTTCACTTTTGTTTTCATTCTATTTACTTTTACTTCGTTTAAGACTTTAGTTTTGTTCGTTTTAGATGATTTCAATGATTGTTGTATTTGTGAGGCAAGATTTAAGATATCAGTGCAAATATTACAATATGAACTTTTAGAAAGCAGAGAGTCAAGTTCATAAAAGTCTCATCAGGCAGGAAACTTTACTGATTCAACAACAACAAAACGAAGGATAAGCCTCTATCGTTTTATTTTATTTCAGTTTTTTAAAACTGAAATTTTCAGTTTGTGAAATTGTTTTTGTTTAAAAACAAATATTACTGTGTGAGTGTGTGTGTGTGTGTGTGTACCCGTATTGAGCCCTGAGACGTGCGCTCCTGGTTGAATGTGCGCCGTCTCTCCCAGCGGTGGATGGAGTCCTGGACCTCTCTGCTGAGCTGGCGCGTCGCTGACCTCTGCTGGTCAAATGTCTTGATGTGCTCCAGCGCCCCGTAGGTGGTGGTCAGGTAATAGGAGCCTGCACACACACACTCAGTGATTTCAGTGACGTGATCAGCACACAGAGGAGTGTGTGTGAGTATTTTCGGCGTGGGTTGGCACCTTCTCCCAGCGTTAGCGACGGGTCCATCAGCTCCATCATGTACTCTACATCCAGCTGCAGGGCGGACAGGTTGGACCGGGCCAGGACGTACATCATCACAGGCAGGAAATCATCAGCGCCGTGGGCCCGCCCTGCAGGGACAAAGGGAAATCTAAACCTGCACTTTATTCTTACAGTCAGCAGGGGGCGACTCTGCTCTCCACAGCTGGTTGGCACTGATGCGCCTCAGTCGCATGTTTGTTACGCCACGCCTCGCTCGAGCAATAGAGGCTCGATAACCGCAGGGTACATAACTATACGCTGACCTCCAGATATTTATTCATCTGCACTTTTTCCTGTACATGTAGTTTAATACCGTGGGGGCGGGGCTTAAAGCACAGCTGGCGATGCTGACCTGGACTGCTGATGGACATGGAGTCGTAGATGATCTTGCAGGCCTTCAACAGCTGCTCGATCTTCTTCTGAGGAGAATACTCCTGATGGAGGTTGTTCAGTTTGATGCTGATCTTCTCCATAGACGAGGCCTCGGGGACAGCCGTGGTAATTCCTAACGCCGTGGTGGTGCTGCCGAGGACCACAGACTGACACACAACAACACAAACACCATCAGCATCGCAGAGGACGCTCCTGCTGCTGCGCAGGGACTGCAGCAGGCCTGCAGGTGCATGCATGAAGGATGAAAACAGGTGAAAAGCTTTAAAAAGTCAAAGAAAAGAGTGACGGTCGAGGTTTTATTTCACGGAGGCAGCTCGCTGCACCACCTGGTTCTGGGCCAGCTGTTTGAGGCCGCCGTTGCCCGTGTGCAGCTTCTCCAGCCTCTGATAGATGGACTCCTTCAAGGGCTTCAGGACGCTCTTACACAGAGCAGCTTCCACAATGCTCTCTGCAGGCACAAGATCAGAGTTAAAGCAGAACGGCTGACGTCACCGTTTATTTCTTCGTAACCACAGAAACGATGACGCTGTGCGATGTTCGAGGAAATGACTGAGCTCAAACTTCCCCGTGTGACCTCCACATAATGCAGTCTAAAAATAAAAAGCTGCGAGTTACCGAGTTTGTCCTGCGTGTACTGGTGCTGCGGCTCCAGCATGGCCTGCAGCTCCGTGCTCTGCAGCAGGTAGCTCTTCAGCTGAGTCATCATCTGTCGGATCTCCTGCAGCATCTCGGTGGAGGACGAGTGGCTCGACATCGTCTCCAGGGTGAAGGCGCGGTGCTCTTTCACCTAAACACACAGACTGGTCACATGACGTGGCGTGAGGTGAGGGTTTGGGTGGGAGGCTTCCGCCTCTGCGCACTCACCAGGTTGCCGAAGTAGCTGAAAGGGTCCCTGGCGAGCTCCACGATGCGCTGCGTGAGGCGGCGCTCGTGACTGATGAGCCCGGTGAGGACGGTTGACAGACGGTAGCGGGCTTTGTCCAACATCACGGTGGTGGAGGTTCGTCTGACGGCTGCTTTGGGGCTGCGACTCTCTGCCAGGCGGCTGGAAAGAAAGCAAAGCCTTTAGTTTGAGCTCACCGTATCTGTGCGACACCTGACGCTTGCATCAACAAACTTTCTGCACTTTACTGCGATTTCCTTTTGACCAGCATGATGGTGCAGCAGACTACGAGCTCCGGTCCTTACTGAGACATCCTGCACAGAGCAGTGGTGTTTATAGGTTTCCACACTGACCTCAGAAGCTTTGATGATGTCAGCTTTACAGAGACGTGTGCAGCCTGAGAACCTGAGACCATGAGTCTGTCGGGGGATCAGAAGTGTTTCAGAACGTGTTAAAAATGTCACGTAAAGTCTGCTGTGGTCTGAAAGGAGCTGCACAAAATCTGAAACCACAGGATGACCAGCTGAGGAGCCAAGATTTACAAAGCCTCATCTCTCCGCTCTATCACAAATCTGTAGCTGCTGCAGCTGCATTTAAGGTGGATGTTTGTTGCTAATCTGGTTCTTCAGCCTGTTCAGGAGTATCTGCAGGTTTTTGTGCTTCGCTGATCAGATGTGGTGTGCAGCAGGGGTCTGCGCTGGGACCCTCTGCTTCCTGATGTTAGCTGTAAACATGCAGTCACCTGCCGTGCAGTCAGCAGAGGCTGCACTGTGTGCAAGACCCAGATAGTAAATGACTGCAGTTTCATTTTGGCCTATTGAAGCTCGACTGCATGATGATAATAGTTGACCTTGGTGTTATCAGCCGAGTCCATGGACCCGGCTGGCCTAGCCTCTGGGTGTCAGGCTGTGCTGATATCGGCCACAGCTGGGTTACTGTCCGGTTTAAGACCCACTCATGGCAGTGGAATAAATCACAGCAGCATGTGGTTCTCATCCTGTTTGAACTTTAAGCTTAAACCAAACCAGCGCAATAAAAGCAAAGTTTTATTTTGACAGAGAACAGAGTTATGATCCAAAACTACCAGAACCATAAACTTGCAACATCTGGCACAGCCACCTGTCTGACCTCCAGACCTCCATGACCTGTGCATGTGCACAGGTGGATGCAAGCGGGGTCTGAGAAAGAGGCGGTAAATGATGGCCCAGAGGAACAGTTAGCGGTTAAAAATGCACGACAGAGTGAAAATTATTTGTTTTTAACGTTTGCTGTCTGCGGGGAAAATGCTTTTGTTTTTGTTGCAGTTCCATCAGTGACCAGGAGGAGGCGGCATGAAGCCAGGCTCATACCAGCCCAGGTGATGGGCTCAGGCGTACCTGTGGTTTTGCTCCAGTTCCTGGTTCAGCTCTATGTCTTCTTCTGTGCTGCTGGTGGAGCTGGAGTCGGGCTGGGTTGCCAACATAGCGCCCCCCTGTGGCGAGTACAGCGACACATCCGGCCGCCGTGCTGAGGATGGAAGGGGCACTTTGATTGGAGCGCTCTGATTGGCTCCTCCGGGCTGGTTGAGGGACGCAGGTGAGTCGGGTGAGGTGGGTTTCCTCCTCGGTGGAGGTACTGGGCGGGACGGTTTCTTTCCCGGCAGGGGGCACGGTGGGCTGGCTCTCACTTTGTCCTCCTTCTCCTCCTCCTTGCCTTGTCCTCCTCCCTCCTTCTCCTCCTCCTCTGCCGCCGCTTGGTGCTGGTCCTTGCTGTCCTGCTCAAACAGCAGACCTGATTTACTTCTCCTTTTCTCCCCCTGCTCTCCTCCCTCCTCTCGCTCGGCTTTCTTCGCAGCATTTTGTCCCTTCTCTCTCTCTGTCCCTTCTCCAGCCTCTCGCTCAGAGCTTTTTCTGGAGGGAGAGGTGCGACAGAGAGGAGCAGGAGGCAGAGGGGGAGCAGCTCGGCCCTGCGGGGGGACGAGAGGCCTCGACGGGGGAGGTGATGTCAACGCCGACTTCCTCTCTTCTCTCTCCACTACTCCTCCCCTTCCTTCCTCTTTTCTCTCAGCTTCAGGAGTTGCAGAAGACAGCGGCTCAGGCGAGGGGGGAGGAGGGGAGAAGAGGAGGCCCATCCCGGCCCCTGAGCCCAGGCTGGGGGGGCGGGGGTGGAGGGCGCTTGTATTTAAGCTCAAAACTTGTTTTGGTTTGACCTTTGACCTGCGTGCTAGGCTTCTGTGAGGCTTCTCCGTTGTGCAGGGAGGAGGTGATGCTCTGATTGGTGCTGATGTTGTGTTTGGATGTGGAGGAGGAGGGGCTCAGGTCTTTGCTCGTGTCTCTGGGCCGCTCCTCCACAGGAACAGAGTTCACGTACAGATACATGTGGGTCTGATCCAACATCAGGTCCTGAGTCTCAGCTCGCCGGTTCAGGTCAGACGTCCAGAAATCTGCAACGCGAAGAAGAGTTACTCCCATTTACATGATTTCATCACCATCATTATCATCACTTCCTCTTCCTGTTACAACATAGTGGTGTTTTTGTGTAGCATATCTAAAAGCTTCATTAAAAACGTAGGAAAACTTATTTCTTGTTTAATACAATGCAAATACAGCACCAAATCACAGCAACAGTCGCCTCAAGGCGCTTTATATTGTAAGGTAGACCCTACAATAGTACATACAGAGAAAAACCCAACAATCATATGACCCCCTATGAGCAGCACTTTGAAGGAAAACTCCCTTTTAACAGGAAGAAACCTCCCGCAGAACCAGGCTCAGGGAGGGGCGGAGCCATCTGCTGTGATTGGTTGGGGTGAGAGGATTGTTTGTCGAGCGTTATCCAAAGCACACTCTCTTTTGATTCACCTGCTAATTTTATTAACAGTATTCACTCACTGTGTCTTTGGGGTCTTGCTAGCTTAGCTTAGCTCGTAGCCGACTCGTTAGCACCATGGCTACTTCACCTGTCCCTTCTGCACTTTCTTGCTCATTGTGTCAGATGTTTAGTTACTCCCCGGCCTCCTTTAGCAGTGATGATACTTGTAACAAATGTAGCATATTTGCAGCTCTGGAGGCCAAGATTACTGAATTGGAGACTCGGCTTCGCACCCTTCATTCACCTGTAGCTAGCCAGGCCCCTGTAGCTGGTGCAGCCGAAGATAGCGTAGGCCCTGCTAGCTGTTCCCCGGCAGACCCCAAGCAGCTGGGGAAAGAGGGCCGCTGGGTGACGGTGAGTATGAAGCATAGTCTTAAACCATTTTTCCCCACTTGGCGACACACCCGCCGGGGGTCAAACTCTGGTAATTGGTGATTCTGTTCTCGGACATGTGAAGCTAGAGACACCGGCAACCATAGTCAATTGTCTTCCAGGGGCCAGAGCAGGCGACATTGAAGGAAATTTAAAACTGCTGGCTAAGGGTAAATGTAAATTCAGTAAAATCATAATTCACGTCGGCAGTAATGACACCCGGTTACGCCAATCGGAGGTCACTAAAATCAATATTGAATTGGTGTGTAACTTTGCTAAAACAATGTGGGACTCTGTAGTTTTCTCTGGTCCCCTCCCCAATCAGACCAGGAGTGACATGTTTAGCCGCATGTTCTCCTTAAATTGCTGGCTGTCTGAGTGGTGTCCCAGAAACGATGTGGGCTTCATAGATAATTGGCAAACCTTCTGGAGGAAACCTGGTCTTGTTAGGAGAGACGGCATCCATCCCACTTTGGATGGAGCAGCTCTCATTTCTAGAAATATGGACACATTTATTAAACCCCCCCAAAAATATGACTATCCAGAGTTGAACCAGGAAGCAGAGTTGCAGTCTTACACGCCTCTCTGCAGCTTCTCTCCTCCTGCTACCACCCCCCCCCAAAAAAAACCCCCCCATCTCCATAGAGACTGTGTCAGCTCCCAAACAGACAAAAACAAACTAAAACCAGCAAAAACAACTTAAACATAAACAATTACAAAGAAAGAACAATACAGTATCCACATCTGAACCAAAGAGTAAAACAGTGAAATGTGGATTAAATATTAGGTCTCTCTCCTCCAAGTCTCTGTTAGTACATGACTTAATAATTGATCAACAAATCGATTTACTCTGCCTTACAGAAACCTGGTTGCAGCAGGATGATTATGTTAGTTTAAATGAATCAACACCCCTGAGTCATTCTAACTACCAGAACCTCAAAGCACAGGCCGAGGGGGAGGTTGTGGCAGCAATTTTCACACCAGCCTATTAATCAACCAAAGACCCAGACAGACTTTTAATTCATTTGGAAAGCCTGATGCTTAGCCTCGTCCACCCAGCTGTGAAACTCAGAAAACCAGTCTGCACTGCAGTGGTTTTGTATCATATCTATCTAATAGACTCCAGTTTTGTGCATGTAAATGGAGAGTCCTCTTCACACACTGAGGTTAATTATGGAGTTCCACAGGGTTCAGTGCTAGGACCAATTCTGTTTACATTATACATGCTTCCCTTAGGCAGCATCATTAGAAGACATAGGACACATTTTAACTGTATGGTGGATGCTGATGTTTGCCTCAGTGATAATTTGACAACTTTAATAACCTGATGAGTTAATTATTTTACCTGCACCCATAGCAGCAATGCTCTCCAGCTCCTCTCTCTTAGTTGCCGTGGTAATGGCCGTGGGTAACCTCAGCGGGACGGCCAGGATGTCTCTGATTGGTGGATCGAGTTGGGAGAAGGTTGAATGAAGCAGGTATTGAAAGAGTGTGCACATGTATGTGAATGTGAGTGTGTGGATACTGCGAGCACCGCAGGCTTGTTTTCACAGTGTGTGTGTTGTGTGTTGTCCTGCGTGCTGCTGCAGGTGTGTTTGTGTTACCTGCTGTGGAAGTAGAAGGAGATGAGTTTGAAGATGTCATCAAAGACCAGAGAGGAGCCCTCCAAGTGGACGACTGGGGAGACAGAGAAGAATGAATGACTTCCTCCTTTGTGTGAGTGTGTGTACTTTCTGAAGCAGCACCTACACGTCTTGTGTTGTTGGATCTTCATGTCGCGTACGAGCGGCGCCCCCTGCTCGTCAGGCAGCCGTGCCGATAGCGTCGCGACGTCGTCGTCCTCTGTGCTGCGCACCAGAAAAGCCTGCAGACACCAGCGAGTGTGGTTTTGAGTCTGAGGTCATGTGATGTACAATAAGAAGCTGCCTCCTATTTTAGAAGCGCACAGCTGTATGACTCAGCGCGAGCGTCAGCACAAGTCTGAGGACGCTCTCACATGTCAGCGTCTCACAAACTTAACGGATCCCATAAAAACAAACATGCAGCTGTGATTCACCTGGATGTGAAGTCATTCCATCTCAAGCCAACCACACAATCTTCTGCTCCACTGCTCAGATTTGCTATTTGATATATGCTAATTATTAAATATGTTTATAATAGATATTAGATGTTATCTCTACTGTGAAACGGTAGCTTTCAGTGTGTGAAAGATGGAAAATGGTAAATGGCCTGTATTTGTATAGCGCTTTACACGACATCCAGTCACACACACATTCACACACTGACGCAGGTGGAAAATGAAGAAAGGTCCATATAACCAAATGATTTGTGAGTTATGATCAGAGCCTGGCTCCTGTAACCCGTCATATTTGCTCAATCCAGCACAAAAGCTAAATGAAAAGGAAATGATAATAAAAATAAAAAGGAGATGATGACGTATTTCCATCAGAGTAAAGGATATTTACCCTGTAAATAAGGCCCATTATAGAGGGGATACCTGTGTGTGTGTGTGTGTGTGTGTGTGTGTGTGTGTGTGTGTGTGTGTGTGTGTGTGTGTGTGCGTCTCACCCCGGCTGGCTCCTCCTCCAGTATCCTGGCGGTTTGCTCTCGGCTGAGTCCTTGGGGCCGCCACACGGAGGTGCTCCCGACCAGCCGGTCCACCGAGCTCAGCACGGGAGGAGCCGGTGAGGCTGGTGGGAACACAGGGGTGGGAGGGGGGGAGGAAGAAGAGGAGGGGGGTGGGAGTGTAGGAGATAAAGGAGCAGGAAGAGGGGGAGGGGAGAAAGTGGGCGTCAGATCAGAGGAGACAGAGGACAGCAGGGGAGGAGCAGGAGTGGGGACAGGGGAAGGTGAGAGAGGGGGAGGCAAAGATAAGGGAGGAGGTGCGTGGACAGGAGGGAGAGGGGGAGGGAGGGACGGAGGGGTGGCTGGAGGCAGAGGAGGTCGAGAGGGGAGGTGGGAGTTCCTGACTGCAGAAGGTGGAGGCTTGGGCCGACATGGCCGGGGCGGCGGGTGGGAGGGCAGCGAGGGCGGAGGCAGGGGGGAGGGCAGGTCAAGTGGTCCTGTCACAGGGCTGCAAAGAGAAAAGGTCAAAGGTCAATAAACAGATTGACAGCTGGCTGGTGATGTTTCCTGTGGTCAGCTGCTCGGACTTTAACCACACTGAGAGGACGGCCCACCCGCTGGGCCCAGGCCCCGCCCTTTAAAACACACCTGCTGCTGCTTCAGGTTCTCTGAGCGTGTCGCAGATTTCATAATGGCGGGCATCATCGCCGGCTTCAAAGGGGCGGAGTTAAACATTTGACTTAACTTGACGACTCCTACCGCCCCTCTGTGAACCCTGACGGAGCTCCCAGGTCACGTGACCGGCTCCTGAGTCTGGTTTCATTTGTTTTATAATTGTTTTATTTTTTCAGTGTCGTGTGCAGCACTTTGTGTTGATTTAAGGTGGTGATAAAGACACCTGAGGGACCCTGCAGGTATGTTGTTGAGGCCCAGGTAGGGTCTCCCTGCGTGAGCGAGCGCTGGAACACGGATGGATGCTAACGCAAGCTGTGCTGGTGACCATGTTAGGAGGTGAAGTCTGATGTCAAGGTCGTGGTATCACTGACTCATCCTGTGCCTGTCAAGGCCCGGGGGTGTTGTTGTCTGAGTCATGTGATCTAAGGTGTGAAGTCTTTGTGCGTCGCGTGGTGAGTTTCAGGACAGCCTCCGAGGTGCCAACCACAGGAGGATGCTAGAGCTCGTCAGGTGAGAGGTGAAGCCTCCTCAGAAAGCTGAAGATGAGATCCCGTTGCTTCAGCTGAGGCGTTTTAAGTCTTAGAGAGACGATAAAGACTAATTGAATCTCAGAGTCTTCCTCACTCGCCGTGGCTGCAGCGCTCAGAGCTCCTCGCTCACTGCAGCCTGGAAACCACACAGATGTTAGCGGTGCATCAGAAACCGGAGCACAGGACAACAGCAGCTGATGAAAGCGGTCTCTGGGGTTTGTCAGGGCAAGTGATTCATTTACATCATCTGACATTACAGCGCGGCCTCTAGGGGTCACGGGGTCACCGTTTGGCTTTTTAAGCCTATGAAACGGTAAAAGCTGGTCCAGCAGGAGCACGGCGTGTTTGAGATGCCTCCTCCTCCAGCCTGACACACGGGCAGCAGGGCGCCGTGTGTCTGTGTGTCAGTGAGCTGCTCCTCATCATCACCTGGTGAACACAGCGAGTTAATAGCGCGATGCTGTTAGAGGAAGTCTGTGGTCAGTTCGTCATACCTGTGGTTACCAAACAGAGACCAAAATAGCAGGTTGGTGTTGTAAGGTAGTCCTTCTCTGATGGCTGCACATCGTTACCATCAGCTCTTCTGATCGTGAGGTGAATGCACGCCTGCAGTGTTTGCATCTCCCCGGCTTTACCTGCCAGGTGAGTCCGACAGGTGCTCCTGCTGTCTCTGTGCTCACAACAGAACAAAGATCCCATCAGGATGTCGACACGGAGGACGGAGCGGGGAAGACGAGTCACTTCTTCATCTGCCCCAACCATCCTCCTCTGAGGTCTTCCTCTTCTCTTCCTGCCTGGCAGCTCCATCTTCATCCTCCTCTCCCTCCTCTGCACGTGTGCAAACCATCGCAG
Source organism: Neolamprologus multifasciatus (assembly GCF_963576455.1). Classification (NCBI taxonomy): domain Eukaryota; kingdom Metazoa; phylum Chordata; class Actinopteri; order Cichliformes; family Cichlidae; genus Neolamprologus; species Neolamprologus multifasciatus. The sequence continues at coordinate 675,051 of NC_140457.1, read as the reverse complement.
CCTCTTTGCGCTCTGTGGTCGCTTGACTGCAGAAATGTGAACACCTGTCTCGCTGTCTTTGCTCCTCGTGGCTGAAGGTGGACGTTGGGTTTCCAGGTGTGTGTGTTGCTACCTGACAGGTGACTCACTCAGCGGAAACATGAAACATGAAAAGAAACACTTTCACAACTTGTGTTGTTCCTCTTGCAGTTCGCCACATATAAGAAGAAGATCTGTTTCCTGTCGTTGACCCTCTGAGGGGTCAGGGTCACCTGGACCCCCCCCATGGCCTCCTGTGTTGTTCTATTAAAATCCCAGCATGCACCTGCAGGCTGCAGGCTGCAGCCTTTATTTACCTTCGCTGCAGCCTGAGTTACCTCTGCCTTATCTTCAGTGGTCTGGTGGTTTGGCTTTAAATAGACGAACACTTGCTAGCGGTGTGTTACAGCACGGTCATGCTAACGTACGTTTGTCTCCGTGCTGTTTGTGGCCCGTAGATAACAAAGGCTCTCAGCTGAGAGTGGCGCCATCAGCGAGCGTTAATGTTTGCTTCATGACTTCCTCTGCTCACTTCTCCTTCTGCAACGCAAAGAGTGCCGGTGATTGTAAATTACAGCAGATTGCTGACAGCAGAGTGACGTAAGGTGTTGTTCTTGAGCTCCTCGTGTTTGTGTTTAAAGCAGCTGTTACACGGGGGGGGGGGTCACTTCATGTCCAAAAGGGATGAAGCAGAAGTGAGACGAGCTCATGGAGGTGCAGCGTGCATGAAAGTGTCTTTAGGCTTGTGGACCCTGAACCGGTCTGTGGTCGTGCACAGCATGCAGGTGATTTAGCGGCCGACCGACGTTCCTTTGGGAATCTCGGGGAAAGCCAGGACACAGTGGAGTGATTGCGTCACTTAACTGTCTCCAGGAAAAGCTGGAGGAGGTCCTGAGAGGGACGGCGTCTAAAAGGAGCTGCCGGGGCTTCGGTGCCATCCGTCTCTCAGCTGTTGATTCCACTGAGACGCGTCTTCAGTGGATTTCAGGCTGATGAGATCATGTGACCAACCGATCCCAGCCCAACGGCCAGAAGTGCCGTCTGCTCACAGGAAGACAGGCGGCGCAATAAATCGTTCAGTCAGCTGAATTTTCAAGCTGTGACCAGAAGCAGACATCCTGTTTGATTCATGTTTGCTGAGCTGCAGGGAAACACCACGCACATTTACTCCACCTTTGATTCCAGCGGAGGAGACGTTAGAAACGGCCTACACCCATCAGTCGCTGAGGTTCGTCTCTACCTGACACAGGTTTAAAGTCCACGCTCGGACTCTATTAAACATGAAGCAGTGCCTTCACTCGTGCTCTGCTGTGGTGATGTCATACGAGTGGAGTGGTTATGGTCCCGATCTGTGGATGTGCTCAACCTGTTCAAAGGAGGAACATTTGGGGGACGTAGCAACACGAAGGCGATCATGGGAGTGAGGGTGTCTGTGTGGCGCTCCACGCCAACATCCGGTCGTCAGATGCTGGACGATTAAACACCACCAAGCAGGACTCCATCGGCACCTCTGTATCGGAGCGCCTGAGCTGGACACGCTGAACTCAGCCTGACTGCACGGGAAGGTTGTCACTTCCTGCGCAACACTTTACAGCCAGCAGGGCGGCCTCGGATACTTCCTGTCTTTCATGGTTGTTAGGCTGGTTCACATGTGCTGCCTCAGGATCATTGGGCTGAAAAGTGTTCGACCACTAAAGTCTGTCAACGAGTAAACGGGTGGGGCCGGTAGTTCGACCCCCGGCTCCTCCAGTCTGCGTGCTGGAGTATCCTCGAGCAGGGCACTGACCCCTGAGCTGGTGCATGAGAGTGTTGGTGTCGTTTGTATGGAGAGTAAAAAGTGCCCTGAGTGCTAATAAGGACCGGCCCGTACATAAATAATAAAAAGTTGTGAAGACGGGCATCTGTGACCTGCAGCCGCAGACGGATCAAATGCCAAGAGAGAAGAAACTGTAACTCACTTGTAAACTCACAGCTAAACGCTGTGTTGGTCATTTATGCTTGTTTAAAGATATGGACGTGCAGGTGATGGTGCAGGTCTGACAGCAGCCTGTCACTGCAGGTCAGGCCTTATAGATGGTTTCACTGACCAAAAACATGAAGACGTATCAAGAAAAGCAGCGAAAGAGGTCTGTGCCCCAGAGGGAGCCCCCTGCTGCCCCCACAACCAACGTAAGGAGAGGATGGATGGGTGGATGGATGGGTGGATGGATAGGTGGATGGGCTTCGACTTTCACAGTTACTGCATCAGTTTTTACTCCACTGCAGTTTTGATGCAGTCACATGTGAGCTCTGCAGGCTTCAGTAACAGTCCTGTGATGTGTAAGCATCCACTTTTACATCTCATACATGACTTATCTGGGCCTTTTATCCCCGAGGAGTTTTAAATGAAGAAGTGATACTGCAGCGTAGTAAAGCAGCACAATACTTCACCCGCCGCTGACTCTGCGAGCCGTCAGCACAACAACGCTCACGCTCCCTGCCGACCCGCGGCCTCGATAACGTGCTGATTTGGACACAGACGAAACGAATGCCACAGAGCAGGACACTGATTTACAATGACTTCTTTTCACAGCCAGAGAAGTCGCCCCCTGCTGGACATTACACAGAATGTGGGTTTAAACATAGCCTGTATATAAAAGATGGACCTAGCCGGCCGTTGGTTTTGGACTCCTCAGTTTGAAAAATCATCTTTAGAAATGAGGGAGGAGTGCTGGCTGCCATGAGACCATCACACAGACCTGCTGATTTAGTGCTCTACAACATCCAATCAAAACCCTAGAACTTCACTGTGCACCACACCTGGAGCTCCGCCTTTGGGGACGGTCTGTTAGTACAGTGACCTCACAGCAGCCATATTATTGGTCAGATGATGTCATTAAAAATGCTCCAACAGCACAAACACGTTGAGAGGTCTAGTTAGCAGACCGCGAGCAGCTGCAGCCACCTGTGTCACCATCCACCTGTCAGTCAAAGAGGCCACACCCCCAATAATGCAAACTTTAAGCCTTCATACAAGTCAAACAGGAAGGAAGAGATCAAAACAGTTTTTCTTTCTTTCTGCTGTAAAGTTGGACGTTTTATCTCGGGAGCCTCTGCTGGAGCCTCTAGTGGGCGTTAGAGGAACTGCAGCTTCCATCGTTCACACAAAGTCTTTGATTCTTTGACAAATTAAGCAAACAGAATTTAGAATCGGGAATAGGAGCAATAATCATTCCTCTCAGTAAACCTCAGAAATGCTCCATGAGGGAGGGTTTTGTCCTTACGCTCACTACTGAAGACTTTTTCATTTAAGTTAAATGCTGAAGCATTAAGCTGACATTCAGATGTGATAGCAGTCAATGCGCCTTTTTGGAGCACTTCCCATCAACTCAGACCTCTCTAACTCTGGAAGTATGGAAACAGACTCCAATCACAGAATCAGGATTTTCCCCGCTCTGGGAGGACACTGACCTAAATATGAGCGAGTGAGTCATCACATCTGTTTTTCCTGTCTGACTTTCGACCCCCGACTCCCTCCTCCACTCTGACACCGCAGCACCATCCCCCTTTCCTCTCACTCAAAAATGCCTCTGGTTGCTTTTTCCACCCGTACATATCACCGCAGACCCCCGTCAGACTCACCCTGCGTCCTGGGGAACGACGCTGGCCTCCATCATAACGGCGGCGACTGACTGTTCGACTGCTCCGCGTCTCTCAGCTCCATCGAAAACCCCGCCTCCTCTTTGCCCCCTTCTTTCCTCCTCCTGTTGATCTGAGCAGGCCTGAATAAGGAGAAACTACAAGGCGAAGGGAAAATGTGTCCCTGTGTGTCGGCCCTCCCCCGTGTTTAAGCCTCGACTTCCTGAGCCGTTCGTGAGGCAGGAAGAGGCCGAGCACTTTGGTCAGACTTCCCCTGCTCTGCCTCTTCTTAGCTTGTGACACACTCTCTCTGCTTCACCGCTCTGCAGCTGATCCTGCTCTTTCTCAGCTCGGCTGCTCAATCTTTGAATTTCTGCATTTTTACATCTTTCGGAAACACAACCCTGCCTCCTCCCCGTCCCTCCTCCCCTCTCTACTTTTAAACTTTTCCAGATGCTCTCCGCTCAAACTCTGGAATGCTGGACTTCATGTTTCCTGCAGGCGTCACTGTTTTTTTTTTTTGTTGACCCCGTTCTCCTCCTCCTCCTCCTCCTCCTCCCTGCTCACATTTACAATAGAAACTCTGCTTTTGCTTCTCCACACCTCCTCCTGCCTGATCTTATCTCTTCTCTCGTGTATAATCTCTCCCTCTGAAGACATTCCTGCCCAAAGAAACTATTAAGATTGGACTGATAGCTCAAATTAAAGTGTGTGTGGCAGGAAGACTTCATGTTTGCAGTTTTGGGAGACAGAGCTCAGAGTGAGCGTTGATGTTAATCAGAAACTCTGCAGCGTGTGCAGAAGCTACAGACGCTGCAGGTCTAACCCCCACTGCTGCTCTGATGGCTGCACTTACTGTAAAACTTTAAGGGTGCATGGTGGACATGCATATGTGGTCACACGTGCACACACACACACACACGGTGCATTCATGTGTGGTGAGTGTGCAGCTGCTTCCTGTGTGATCATTTTTCACTCCGACAGCCTCCACTACTCACATGAAAAACCAGGTGAGAAGCTGACTTCACACTACATCAGCATCAGTGAGCATCCACCAGAGGGCGCTGTGGCCCACAACATCCACCTGGGATGAAACCAGGAAACCTCATTACTACACTAAGAGTCACGCTCGGTCATTTTCAGCTCGCTGTTTTTATCCTCGGCTGCTCGAGCAGCAGGGAGCGGGGCTCATTAAAGGCCCACTGTGACCACGGTAACGCTCGCCCTCACCACCGTTTAATCACGCCGCCGACGCCAAAACAGACCTGACCTCAGACTGAAGGCTGACCTGAACGATTTTACCGCCTCTCACTGATTTTTCTGGTGAGCTGCATGAAATGCTTATGCAGCTATCAGCTCAGGGCCTCAAAGCTGCTCTCTGTAACGCCCAGCAGGGGGCGCCTCCTCTGAAGTCTGATTGTATTGTTTGTGAGAAAATGAGCGTCCTGATCCGCTGAGCTCAGACGGCTTCACGGTCGCTGGTTTCACAACTGAACGTCCATCTTGCATTTACAGTCTGTGGAAAAATCACAGACTAAGTGAAAACTGATCAATGCTGCAGAGAAGATCCCTGATTGGAGCATCGAATGAGGCGTGTGAGGGTCTTCATGTGCATAAATTACTGCACATGCATTTCTCAGATCACCTCCTGTTCATCGAAGCTTGGACGTGCCATATATCATAATGAATAATGGATGTAATGTGATATATTTTGTCAGACATTCGTGCTGGCTCTTGGCTGTTCTCACAGTGAAAGCATGATTGTAGTATATGTGTCAGTTACAGGCCACCATATGCTGCCCCAGAGGCCTGCTGGGACGAGTCTGAATAGATTTCGAACCTCGTCTTTTATCTGCGTTCTGTTTCAGCTGAAATGGCAGCCAAGCATTTGATTTAGGTGATTCATTTGTTTACTGGGAGCCGGCTGCAGGATTTGACGGCGTTTCAACATTTTCTACAGATGACGTGGAAGGAGTGAAAGAGTGAGAGGATCAGCTGTTCGTACAGCATGAGGTTTTTGTTCCAGACGGAGAAAGACGTGACTGACAGAGCGAATAAAGCACGGCGGGAGGTGTCGCGTATTTACAAGCTCCGCTGGAATATGTAACAGGACAAAGACTGTGCGTGCTGCTGTCTTTGGTTTCTGGAGCCGGATTTTTAAGATTCAGAGGTTGTGTTTTGGATGCTGCCGTGTTGTTTTTGTGTTTCAGGAAATGGCCATATTTGGATGTGAGGGTGGAGTTAGCAGCTAATGCTCCCTGCTACTGCTGCCCTCACAGTTCCTCAGTTATGACTTTTGGGGGACTGACAACTTCATGTAAAGGTGTAGATCTGAATATAGAGAAGCACTAAGCTCCTCACACTTTGTGCCGGGGCTTCATGCTCACAGATGTTCCTGTTATGAAGCCCAGCTGCGCGGCGTGCACACAGATTTACAGGCTGCTCTCACACAGACGAATGTTTCTGTCCATCTCGTCTCGACACGCAGAGTCAACGCCACTCGAGCTCACATTGCAAGCCAGCATAATAATAAAGACGATGTGTCAATCACACGAGCGTCACAGAGACGACTGGCCCAGTTTTAATGAAATACGTTTTTAGAAAAGATTTTTCCTCCAGAGAATAAATGAAATCATTCTCATGCATGTTAACTGCTGCCTCAGTGTTCGACTGTGCAGTGAGGGCTCCTGCTGGCTTTCAGGACCATCCACTGGCTAAATGCTAAGTGAGCCTAAATAGCCTCGCTGCAGTAATGGATTCGGGAAAGTACTCCATGCATCCATCCATGCTGGGATGCTCAGGCCTCCGTCTCCCCACCCACTTCCTCCAGCTCTTCTAAAGGGGCAGTGAGGAGTTTTCAGCCAATATGGACACGAGGCATCAAGGAGACACCTGAACCTCCTCAGCTGGCTCCTTTGAGGAGTAGCGGTCTACTCTGAGCTCCTCCTCATCTTCGCTCTCAAAAGTTGAGACCAGAGGAAGCTTTTTGATCTTCTGATTGGCTCCCCCCTCACACAGCCAGAGTTGTGTGCTTTGGGTCACATGATCCTCACAGGTGAAGAGTATATATTCCTCAACCAGGTGGTGAGTGATTGTTGGGTAGTATCAGTGGCACCAAAAACCTCCTTTGTGATGGTTTGGTGGCCCACAGTCAGACACGGACTTATCTGTAAACATTTGCTAATAACAGCCAAGCAGTCATGAAACTGTTTTCCATGAAAAATGACAAAAACCAGCTTCAGAGTAAAAGTTCTTACCCGACTGAAACAGCAAACTTCAAAATTTGATCCGTAATCCGAACCAATCCCACTCCACGGTTCGGTACGCACGTGATCCGAAGATTCGAAAAAGAAGAAAAAAAAGTATGTGTATGGTGCGCGTGGTCAGTCTGTCAAGCGATAGTTATGGTCAGCGCTAGCGGAGTTTGCGGTATTTAAGCAGCCCTTTGCTGCCCAGTCCGACCGGGCTAAAGCTATTACAGAAGCTGTTGGGGAGTTTAGCTGCAGACGGGAGGCCGTATTCTGTTGTGCAAAACAAGGAGTTTAAACTACGATGGACGTGCTTGAGCCACACTATGATATCTCGTTCCCGTCCAATTTAGTGGCAAGATCATCCAAGCATGTATGAGCAGGAGAAGTTTAAAGTTATGGCTGAGCTGTCCCAGACATCTTCTGTTGCTCTAACTACTACAAATGGGTGGAGCTGTCACGGTCAACGGAAAGCCACGTGACAGCTCATTGTATCACAGCGGAGTGCGATATAATGACCGGTGTGTATTGTTGTAGGGTTGACCTTACAATGTAAAGCGCCTTGAGGCGACTGTTGTTGTGATTTGGTGCTTTATAAATAAAATTGAATTAAATTGAGTTGAGTGGTAGATACAAAGCCCTGTACTGCTTTATATTGAACCATAATTGCTTTCCTTAATAATTGCGTGAAATGATTCTTGAGTTGAATGTTCTTAACAGACAAAAAATGCTTCAGTAAGTAAATGTTAAATTTTTGTCTGTTTTCTTTTTTTGCTGATCCGAAAATTGATCCGAACCGTGACATTTTTGATCCGTTGCACCGCTACAATTTAGCATGTTTTTTTTTTTTTTTTTTTTTACAGCACACTGTGTTCTGCGTCCTGATTGGCTGTAGACCATGGTCAATCAATCTCGTGCCGTGTTTCTGGACATGCTAAAGGAAGGTAGAAGTTACCTTCCATGCTACAGAGACCTCTGGTTTTAGCCAATGATTTCACAGCAAACTCCACCAACCAGTCACCAACCAGTTGCCAACCAGTCACCAACCAGTCGCCAACCAGTCACCAACCAGTCGCCAACCAGTCACCAACCATTCGCCAACCAGTCACCAACCAGTCACCAACCAGTTGCCAACCAATCACCAACCAGTCGCCAACCACTCACCAACCATTCGCCAACCACTCACCAACCACTCACCAACCACTCACCAACCAGTCGCCAACCAGTCGCCAACCAGTCACCAACCAGTCGCCAACCAGTCACCAACCATTCGCCAACCACTCACCAACCACTCACCAACCAGTCGCCAACCAGTCACCAACCAGTCACCAACCAGTCGCCAACCACTCACCAACCAGTCGCCAACCAGTCACCAACCATTCGCCAACCAGTCGCCAACCAGTCAGGGAATAATTATGTTTCCCTGGTAACCGATGGTTCAAACCTCTATAGGCCTGCGTGATGACCATATTAACGACACGCCCCTTCTATGACATCATACAGATGGAAGCAATGTTCCCTCTCAGCTGAGCGCGTGAGCAATCGCGCACTGCTGACATGGTCTCCCCACACAGAAAACCATCCAGCCTGAATTGGAATTAAAGTAAATGCATGTATTTATTTTATTTTGCTGATTTTCTGTGTCAGCAGTGCTCATGTGCTCAGCTTCCAGGGAACAGTGGATGGAAGAGTCAAAACTCCCGCTTGCACTCGCAGCAATTTCATTATTTGAAATGATCCACGTCTAACATGAACATCCAGCAGAGCAGCTTCCTGGGAGGAAAAGCTTTTACTAAAGTGGACTGTAGAGCCTTGGCAGTGGTTTTAAAGTGTGACTGCGGCGCGTTTCTGATCTCTTGAGCTCACTTGTCAATCAAAGCGCGTGGGCAGCGCGCTGACATTTTCTTCTTTAGTGGAGGGAATTTGTGTTGCTGTGGGTGGCTCTTTTCCATTTATTAATGTGTGTTATTTAATTTTTGTTTTGCCCAAACATGGTGAACATTTCCTGTTCTATTCATTCACCACAAAATGGAACCAAACGGAGCGCGTGCAGAGCGCGTACCTGTCGTAGCACACAGGTACAGGCGTTATGTCTCCTGGTGGTAAAAAATAAACCCATCCACAGCAGTTTATGGTCAAACGCTGCTGCTGATGACGATGCTTTTAAATTGCAGTGTACAGTAATGTGCGTACCCATTGTTGCTGTTTCTTTGTGTGTCGCTCTTACTCTCCCTGCCGCCTCCACACCGATGCGTGTTGTTGCATTAACGCGGAGGTGAAGAGTGGGAGGTAGAGGGCAAACTGAGAGGGCTACAAGAGGGATGGAGCGAGCCAGGGAAGAAAGAGAGTGTGGGAGTCCGAAGCATAGATACAGAACAGATAGATAGATCTATCTGACTGTCCTTCTTTCTCCTTCGGTGCCTCATTTCTAAAACGTATAATGACGATGATTTCCCACGGGTAACCCACTCAGGTCAAACTAAATCTAGAAGGTAATGAGAGAAGGGGGGAGATAAAGAGTGATGATGAACGAGGGATGAGATGGAAAGGAAAGAGGCAGATGGAGAGGAGAAGTTGGTCTCTTTGCAGCTCCAAAGCTCTTAAAGCCCCGAAGCTGTGTGGAGTGCAAACGGGAGGGAGGGAGGCTGAGTCGAGGAGAAGAAAAGCTAGAAGGGAGAGAGAGTGAAAGGGAGAGGAGGAGGAGGAGGGTTTGCGTTGGTGTGTTGGCTGGCAGAGAGAGCGCTTGTCAAAAAAACCTTCCACTGACAGAAGGCATGATTCACAGCAGAGAGAGAGAAACAGCAGAGATAAAGAGAGAGAGCGGCGACAGGGCAGAGATGCCAGTTAAGAAAAACAAACGAGGATGCTGATTTGAAGCGGGATGACAGCACGCCAGCAGGATGGGACCGAGATCGACGGAGTGGATTGACTGACTGTGACCACGCTGATAAGGTTTTGGCTTTTCTATTGATTGGTTTGGAAAATAGAGCAGGTGGCGGTGGCAGCGATGAAAGAGAGCAGGAGAGGAGAGAGGGAGAGGATGCTTGAGAACGAAGGCTGAAAGAGCTAGAGAGACCTGGAATTATTCTCAACTATCAATAGGCTTCTTTGACGGCTGATGGAAATTAGACAGCTCCGAGTGCTCACCGCCGCGCTGGAGACGGGTATGAGTGCGAGGACTGTGAAAAGCTTTCTGAAGATGTTGAGTACACGAGTCAATCAGTTCTCTTCATGTGGAGATGACAAGTTCTCCACATTCAGTTTGTGAATCTGTAAATTGTGATTTGAACTTTTTTCGTCTGCTGTGGTTCTGAGGTTAGCACATCTCTCAGTTTGTGTGGATGTCAACATTTCAACAGCCTTTTGCAGAAAATAAATTAGCTTCTTGTACCTTTACTGGTACCGTTTGTCCTCGGGACTGTACCCTCTCAGGTAACCGAGTCTTAATTTAACAAGGTGCAAAATCGGGTGCAGGAGGAGCTGTTCGTTTATTTTATGTAATTTTATTTTCATTCATCATCCACTTGGATGAGGGCCCGGTGGCGCCAGTGTCCGGCAGCCTCGCCTCTGTCAGTGCGCCCCAGGGTGGCTGTGGCTACAATGTAGCTGCCATCACCAGTGTGTGGATGGGTGGATGACTGGGTGTGTAAAGCGCTTTGGGGTCCTTAGGGACTAGTAAAGCGCTATACAAATACAGGCCATTTGGAAATAAATATATAAAAAACACTGGATTTCTCCTGAGACCTTAAAGCAGGCACCTTATACTGCTTACTAAGACACATTTGCCCTTTTGGCCCCTTGCAGGGCAGATATAGTTACCCTGAGTTTTAATAATTAGACCTGAACTCAATACGTCCTGTTTGTGAAAGTCTATGAGGTGCAAAAGAAGGCTATGTGATGGACCACTTAAGTGCATTAAACCTTACACCAAAAATGGAAAATCAGCTCTGAAATTAAAATGGATAATTTGCAGAAATATTGAGGTCATCTTAAACTTATTTTCATCGAGCGTTAAAGCAGCTGGTGCTGCATCAACATCAGTGTCCTGAAAGGACGTCCCACCTTTTAGGCTGTAAGAACTATACCTGTGTAAAATGTCCAAAGAGTTTAGCTAAACAGCCTTTTTGTAACAGCACCACCAAGTGGCCAGGATGATGTTAGCACCTCTGTAATTGTGGGTGTTGGTGCCGGTGAGTGTGCTAATGAGCCGGGTTTCAATATGCAACTCTCAGCTGTGACGTGAGGTCAGGACTCGAGTCCCAAGCTTGCTTTTAGGCTCGACTTTCTTCATGTTACATTTGCTTCAGGCACGGAAAGCAGTGTCCAGAATGTTTTGGTAAAAAGCACTTGCTTAGGCTGAGGCACCAAAAATATTTGACTCCGTCTAGACTGAAAGTACTCGATTACATGTAGACTAAAAAATTACTCAGCTATGTTTAGGCTCAAGACGTAGCTATGGTTAGCTAAACATAACTTTCATACTAGAGCAATAGTACTCATGTGAAGGCAGCAAAAGTACTCAGTCATATTTAGGCTAAAAAAAATACTGGCTTAGCTTTAGGCCAGAAAGTACTTGGTTAGTTTCAGGCTAATAATACTCCTGGTTTAAGTACCACGAGTATGCGGTTACCTTTAGGCTCAATTATACTAAGTTAGCTTCAGGGCAGGAAATACTTGGTACTCAAGTTACGTTTAGGCTGAAAAGTACCAGGTTAGCTTTAGACTAGGAGCTTTTTGTTTAAGCCCAACAATTGAATGATTTTCTAACCTAACGAGTTGATGAGTTATCTCAGCTTTGGTTAGGATCAAACTACGAAAAGTACTTTGTTGTCCTCAGGAAAAAACCTAATCTACTAGAGTAAAAGTACACTAGTAGGTACAGGAGCCAAAAGTACCTGGTTGTATTGAGACAGGGTACAGGGTTAGTGTTAGACCCTTGGTCAGGCTTAAGCTCCAGCAGTGACCTATATTTTCAAACTTAATTGAATCACCTCAGCTTAGTTTGAATTATCTCAGTTTTGAGGGGAGTCATTGAAATGACTGCAGTAAAAGATGGCGCTGACTGACACATGACAGGAAGTTACATAGACTTCCATCCATCTTCTTCCACCCGAGCATTTTCCATCTGTCACAGGCTGGAGGTGGAATACACCTTGGACTGGTTGCCAGTCTGTTGCAGGACTTTAGCAGGTTACCTATCCAACCAAATCCTGAACGTCCACTGGCAGCCACCTGTCAGCCACTAAGTGATGCAGGACGAGTGAATTTCTTTATATGTGGACGGGGTTTTATTTCTGCAGCACTCTGTAGGCTGGAGGACATGGTTCACTATGTTCTGGACAGCACACTGCTCCCCTGAGTTTGTCAAATGCTCTGCAGGCACTGTCAGAGGAAAGTTTTAGAGAAACGCTCTCAGCTTACGATTAAACTTGAAATCGAATTCAGACTTTAACTTCCTGAGAGTGGTCAAGCTCCAGTATCAACACAAGCTAAATGCATCTTTCTGTAGAGGCCATATCCAGGCTCAAGCCCAGTTAGGGTCATTTTCTCTCAGGACTGTGTGCAGCACCACCAATGAAGGAATTTCTATTGTCAACTAACCTGAATGAGAGTCCCTGTAATTGTGTGTTCATTGCTATTATTACCTAATATCCTGCTCACTGACTTTGATACATACGGAGAGACTCTTTCAGGCTCTTTTCCATGCAAATTATTTTTATTTGCTTTCTCTCTCCACAGCCAGACGAAGCTAATCATCGAGTACGGCCAGAATGAGACGAGAGGCTTTGACTGGATTCAGTCGTCCATCCACCGTCGCTCTGTCTGACGGACTGCCGGTCTGCTGGATGAAGATTTAATTGGCTGCGAACAAACACAGAACAATAAACAGCCAGAATAAATACAAATGCAGGCACATCGGGGGGAGAGTGGGAGAGAAGATGAGCTAAAAACAGCAACTGTGTGGACATAAAAACTGGACCCGTTTCATCTTTTCTTGCCGTTTTCCGAAAGCTGTTTGGAATATTTCTCCGAGTCGGATTGTTTGCCCCGTTGTTATGTCATGGATTATTTGACGGGACGGCCACTTTTTTGCAGGAGTGTCATACTTTGATCATCAGAGATGCTCCTGACTTCTCATTAAAGAGAGAACACCCGTCAGGAACATGTTTTTGAATGTGACATTTTATTCTGGCATGGCCGTCTCAAACCCAGCTGCCATGCGTCCTTCACTGCCTGAATTTTTCTTTTAGATTTAGTCAAATTAACGACTTCACAATTCGCTCTTCAAGCTTCACCCGTGACTCCCACCAACCCCTCCCACCCTCAGCCATCCAACCAATCATGGGCAAGCCTCTCAGCCGTCCCGGGTGTTTCAGGAAAAGCTCTTGCTGCCTGGAGAAACATGGAATTGGGGATGGTGGAGTGGGAGGGCGAGATGGGGGGATGGAGGGGGGATACGGGGATGGCTACGTACCCCAGCGATCCATTTATGACACCATGTGCATCAATCAGCAGATTGACAGCCATCACCACCACCACCACCCTGGAGGGTCCATACGGCGAGACGTTTGTGGCGAGGGCAGTTTTAGCTACTCTACGAGTGGCTCGCTCCGAGTCAGCAGAGCGCCCCCCGACATGTTCGACTCGCAGCCACGGTCTTTGACGCCAAACCCCTCCTTTGTTCGGCGCTTGGACGAGCGAGCCATCTATGATTCGCTGAAGCTCGGCGGTCAGGACGGAGATGACGGTGGCTGTCATTCGCCGGGGCGGTTCACCCGATCGGTTTCTCCCTCTGTGTCTTCGTTCTCAGCTCCGGGTGTGTCCTCCTCCTCCTCAAAGAAACACCACCATCACCACCACCATCACCATGGAGACAGCACAAAGAGCCGAGACGGCCGACATTCCTGGAAAGTCCTGACGCCTCCGAAGCACCTGGAGTGTCTGGAGCTGACCACATCTGAAATGATGGACAGAGGAGGTGGATATCTAAACCCGGGGCACTACCCTCCAGCTGGGGGGCAGTCCTCCTCTCTCACCTCCCCCCTCATTTCTCCCTTCTCCGGCTCCCCTCTCTCCTCGGGCTACCACACTCCGGTGTTCTTCTCCCCCGCCAAACCTCGACCCAGCCAGACTCAGAGTTTACGCTGTTCGCCTCCCCACGTGATCCAGCCCAGGCATTACTCCCAAACCCAGAGCCTCAGGCTGTCACCCCCCCAAGAGCTGAGGAGATCCCCTTACCGCTCCCCGCTGGTCCAACTGTCTGCTCACGACCTGGAGCAGGACCTCAGGGATCGAGGAGGGGGGGGAGGAGGATGGGGACGCAGCGAGCGAGAAAGGGAGTGGGAGAGGGAGAGAGAGAGGGAGATGGAGCGAGGGTGGGCTCAGCGAGAATGGGAGAGAGAGAGGGAGAGGGGAAGGCTGGAGAGGGAGCGAGCACGGGAACGGGAGAGGATGGGAAACGTCTTTCGCGACCTTTGGGTATGGCCGACCAGTTCCTCTGCGTTCGGACAGAGACTCTGTGTTTCTGGAGTCCGAACAGGGTCTCGACACGACGCCATTACTGCTCCCCCAGCCCTCTCCTTCACCCTCGCCCAGCGCTGCCCCCAGAATGGGCACTGGGGCGGTGGGTAGGAACAGAGCTGGGTCAAAGGTCGGCCCTGAAGGTGTGGGTGGGGTCATGGTTTCCAAATACGACAATGGAAGCGTGGGTTTGGTGTTGGTCGATAGTAAATCTGGGTGTGGGCCGAGGTTAGTGAGCGAGGTTGGGGGTGGAAATGTGATGGAGGCTGAAATGAGGGCAGGAATACAAGAACACCATCGTGCTGAGAGCTGGAGCAAGTACGACAATGGATCCAGGCCCAGCGTTAAAACGAAACGAGGATGGGCTCCCAGGTAAAAAACAAGGACCAGGGGGCGGGATTTGGAAGGAAAAGTGCAGTCTGGGGTGGGGAGGGAAAATATGGCTCCATCTGCAAACAAGGAGGTACACAGGGCAGGGTCATCAAAGAGTGGAGAAAGATCAGGGAGGGCTGTAGCGAAACCAGAACCAATCGCTGAAGCTACACCCTCCAATGTGACTGAGAGCAGGGATGAGCCTGGAGGTAGAGCAGATCCTGCAGCTGGATCTGGTCCAGGGATGAAGCCACAGGGAGGAGCAGAGGTGGAGACTAAGGCAACTTCAAAGAAGGTGGAGAGACGGAGTGAGGCAGAAGCTGAAGTAGCTAAAGTAAATAAGGAAGTTGTTGCTGCAGCGGAGTCCAGGGTGGAGGAAAAACCTGAGACCGATGTTACGATTGCTCCTACATCTAAGCCTGAGGCAGCAGTAGAAGGTGGAGCTGTGAGTGAGACAGGAAATAAGACTAACAGTGAGCGCGGGGTTGACTCTGAAGCCAAGAACAGCACCAAGACCGCAGACAAGGATCCACCCTGCGCTGCGGCCGAAGATAAAACCGAGCTTCCTGCTGCAGATCAACCTGAGAAAAAGACTTTCAACATTGATAAAACCGAATCCAGCCACGTGGAGAAAAGTTCACGATCCAAGAAGTCCAAATCCTCCAAGTCCAGCTCCAGGACTCGACCAGGCACCGCCACGGGGCTGCGGCCAGGTGTGGTCAGCCCGTGGCAGAGCAGGGCGCTCGGAGACCTCGAATCAACAGGCCCAGCTGAAGGCATCGAGTCCACGTGGCCTCGCCGAATCATCGTGAGAAAGAGGACCGTTCGTCAAGGTGGAGCGCTCCACAATCTCCCCATCCTCCCTCCCCTCCCCTCCGTCCTCTCTGCGCTGGAGAAGAGACGCCCACTCGGCCACCTCCGCGCAGGCCACTTCTCAGAGAACCCTTTATCTAATATAACAAACTCCACCAGTATTGTGGGGCGATGCTCGCTCAAAGAGCCCTCCCATCAGGAGCTGGGGTTGGGGTCCAGTTTGGTGGGCAGGGCTTCGCTGAAGGAGCAGAACTTGGAGCACTGGAGGATCTGCAGAGAGCAGGAGGAGCCAAAGAGATCCAAGAGCAAGGAAATACAAGGAGACAAGACTGAGGAGGAGAGGAAAGGGAAGGAAGAGCGGAGAGAAGAGAAAGACAGAAAGGAGGAGAAAGTGGAGATGGACAAAGAGAAGGGTGGGGTGGGGCTGGTGGAGGAAACAAAACAAGAAAGAGCAGAGATGGCAGTCGAACTGAAAGTCCAAGACAAAGCAAACAAGTACAAGGAAGCGAAAAAAGGCAGAGATATCGAGATAACTCCTGAAAAAGTGGAGGAGAAAAGTATGAAGATAAGTGATGAAACTGCTGGGCGAGGCTTGGAGGAGGAGGAGGAGGTGACATTACAGAAAGAAGAAGGAGAGGTGGAGGGAGGAGAAGGAGGCACACTTGGCGAGGAAGGAGGGGTGGAGAGCTGGGATGCTGTTCTTGAGATGGTCAACACTTTGTGGGATGACGGTTGGGATAAAGGAGGAGCAGGAGGAGGAGCAATAGGCGATACAGACTCCCTCTTCGGGCTCCCTGCCGCGCTGGCCTCTCCTCCGACCCCCCATCGGGTTCGGAGGGTCCCACCCTCCCTCCTCAGCAGCCTCGGAGCTCAGCCTGACGGAGCTGGAAAGGAGAGCCCGGGAGCTG
Organism: Neolamprologus multifasciatus; assembly: GCF_963576455.1. Taxonomy (NCBI): domain Eukaryota; kingdom Metazoa; phylum Chordata; class Actinopteri; order Cichliformes; family Cichlidae; genus Neolamprologus; species Neolamprologus multifasciatus. Next base: position 658,553 of record NC_140457.1, on the reverse strand, counting down.
GACTCTGACCTGGAGCACCTCGACCTGTCTCAGCCCCACAATCAGGAGTCGTACCCAGCGCTCCTGGAGCCTCAGAGGGAGCGAGCGGACATGTACCAAACTCACCCCGGGCCTCAGAGGGAGAAGGCCGCCCTGCACACAGGTAAACACCGCACACACCTGCAGGAACTCACACTCGACACACGGGCGTTCACGCCGCTTTAGAAATCACACCTGACAAACGTGCTGGCAGCCTGAAGCGTTAGATGATGAGTTAGACGATACAAACACAGGAGTCAGTGAAGCTTACTGACGAACACGAGGCAGGCAGGATGAAGGTGAACACCACCTCGTTAGCTGAGAGCTGATTGGGAACAAGACAGGTGGAGACAAAGAAGCACGAGGTTCGAGGAGACAGCAGAAATTTGACCCACATGAGTGGATTTATAGTCCAAACACGGTGGATAAAAGTAATGAAACATCTGTTGTCGCAGTCACACACTGACTTCTTGTTCCAAAAATGAATTTGGCTCCAATAAAACCAAATCGAGTCTGTCAGTCGGGGTAACATCTTCAGATTTTCTAGGCTTTCTTTATTTCTGTTTACAACAACAGGTGTTTAATCCCTTTAAACGAAGAAGATGCTTTTGTGCTTGCTGTTTGTGCTTCGCCGGTGTAATCACGCTGCAGACGCTGAGCAGGTTTTGGATTTCAGTCGCTGTTCTGTATTGTTTGTGACTCAGAGTTTAGCTGTGATGCTGGCTGTGAATTATTGGACCAAAACTGGAGGTGGTGGTGAGCTGGTGCCAGAAGCCTGCTCCTCCAATCGATGTATTTATTCTCAGAATTTAGAAGAAACAGCACCAAAGCATTTAAAAGACATGAAAAGAGTGAAAAGAAGAAACACAAACAAAAGTCAATAATAGAGAAGATCAATCATCTATGAAAACTTTATAAAAGCTTCAGAAAAGCCTGTTTATGAAGGAGGTTTTAACAGTTTGCAGTGAGGAGCTGAAAAACTGTTGGGAATGCTGCTGTGGGAGGCAACCTGAGCCGAGCTGTTTCCCACTGCTGGAGCCCCTGCTGGACCGTAGAGGAACTGCAGGTTCAGGTGTGCAGCCACTTGCAGCAAAGTCGTGTGGATGAATATTCCTGCATGTAAATGTAAAATATAAAAAGCAGTGACAATTGCTCAGCACAGCAGGGAGTGGTGTTACCTTCCCCCTCGTGGGGGAGGTTGAGTCAGAGCCAGGTGGAGATTTGGAAATGCTTCATGAACTGTAGCAGCAGTGACAGATTCACTGGTCCATAAAGGAAAAGTCAGGGCTTTAAAACAGGAGCGTTTCTGCTTGATTGTCATGTGAGCAGTGGCTTCGATCCTTCCAGGAACCAAAGAAAGCCTCGGATACAAAACAGCGGGGAAGAAAAGGCAGGGTGCACCGGTTATAACTGTTCCTCTGTTTAAAAGGTAAATATGTGATGTTCTTTTCAGGGGTGGGCAGCAGGTCCCAGGTCAGCTTGGAGCTCAGTACTACAGCCTCACCGGCTACAGACGCCGACAGAACCTCCCGGCTCCTGGTCAACCAAATCTGCCGGCATGTCCACCACTGGCACAAGGTAAGGAATCTAAACGTGTCACTGCAGGACGCCAGAATCCAGGATCAGCCATATCTCCACCCCTCAAAGGCCTGTCCTGTGTCTCATGAACTGAGGACAGATACAGGCGTGTTTGAATGTAATGGGATTACTGACGGGAACAGGAACCAGTGCAGAAACAGCACTGGCAGCTAAATGGGCAGAGCTGTTTCTCTAAACTGGAGACCAAAACGATGTGTCAAGGTGATCAGAGAAACTGATTTCCATGGATGAAAATACGTTATATTCTGATTTCATACTCAGAAACAGGGTGGGTTAAATTACACATCAGGCTGATTCACAGAATCACACTACAGGCAAAATGAGCAGGGGGCGACCGTGGTTCAGGGGGTTGGGAAGGTCGCCGGTTTGATCCCCAGCCCTGTCTGTCCTGGTCGTTGTGTCACCTACCGCCTACTGGTGATGGCCAGAGGGGCCGACGGCGCGATATGGCAGCCTCGCTTCTGCCCCAGGGCAGCTGTGGCTACAACTGTAGCTGCCCCCACCAGTGTGTGAATGTGAGAGTGAATGAATAGTGGAATTGTAAAGCGCTTTGAGGGTCTCGAAAAGCGCTTTATAAATGCAATCCATTATTAAAATAATGATGACCGAAGTTACTGCAGCTGTGCAGTGAATCCAGTGATGTCACTGCCTTTGAAATGATCACATGTGAGAAACTGAAATTGAGGAACTGCAGCACAAACAGTGACGTAGTTGCTGCAGGATGGCAGCTGAACTTAAAAAAAGACTCGCTCTTCTAACCAGGATGCAGTCGAGTCCAGTGCTGCTCACTCAGACCGATGCTGATGTTGGCACTCATAAAGACAGCAATGTTTGCAAACCTTTGCCAGTCAGACTCAGACTGATTGGAGACACGTTGCCTCCTACAGGTTAAAGGTCTCACTGGGCAACCAGATTGTTGCCAATTGGTCGCCAAGGGTCAAAAAAATCAATGCAATCACTGGAAAACCATCGGTTCTCTCTAGTAACAAGGAGGTTGGCAGATAGCGTCCCGCCAGTGACGTGTGCAGTCGCCTTGCAATCGAAACTGGCTGTCCAACCACTTAATTTAAAGAATCAATGCAGCCACCAATTTTTCCTGGTTATTTTTACGCTCGTGTGACTGAACTGTGAAGAAAGTTTAATACTGGATATTCATATATGATTTCAGATATACACGTCCACACATATACACATGTATATACACTGAGCAATAAAAACATCAGACTGTCTGTTTAATGGACTCGAGCTGCTGTTTTATTCGCTGTTATTAGCTTTTGTGTGAACGTCCCAGAACAGAGCGAGCTGTACCTCGATGAGCTGAAGCATTTAAGCTTAAATGTCATCCAACTAAATGATCTCTAATCATATTCTTCAAACTGAGCTTTGAGGGCTGGAGCTGTAACTGTGTTTGTAATCAGCATCATTATGAAATCATTCATATGAAGCTGTTGCAGGTGACACACGTTTTATTAACTTTCCTGTCTCTACCTGATCATTCCTCATGGCTTACACATAAAGACACAAACCAAACCGTGTCACAGCCGCAGCAAAATTTAGAAAGTGAATGTATTTGTAGTGATGTGGCCATCACCCGGGATATCTGTGCCGATGTCTTGGGGCTGTGCGGCTAAAACAAATCAATGGCCTTGATCTGAAAAGTGGGTTATCACTTTAAAGGCTTCGGGGGGGCTGAGCACACATGGGGATGCTTCACCGCCTTCTGTCCTTTTCTTCTTTTCCAGCTCTGCTAAAGAGGACAGCTCTCCAGACTCCAACCTGACGCTGGAGTCCGACTCAAGCGGCGTTTTCCTCTCCTTATCCAATCAAAGCCAGGAGGAGGCCGGCTCTGACAGTGACCAGCCAATCAGTGGTTCCGACCTGGGCAGCAGCAGCACGTCGCTGGAGAAAGATGGGGACGATGGAGGGTTAAAGGAGTGGGGGAGGGAGGAGAGCGCGGAGCTACAGTGGTGCTACCCGTCACTCCTCAACACGTGCTCGCAAGAAGACATCGAAGGCGAGAGAGAGGAGGCGGGGCGCGGAAACATGGAGGAGGATGAAGAGAGGGGAGAAGGCGAGGGCAGAAGGAAGGATGGGAAGATGGGAATGGTTTCAGTCATCAAGAAGCCGTTAGAGCAGAGCGTTATTAAGAGCTCCATGGCTCTGAGAAGTGAGGACATGCCCCCCAGGAAAAAAGTCACCCTCATGGGAATAGACTCCCCTCTTCCTCTGTCTCCTTCAAAGCAGCCAATCAAACACTTTCTAGATCCCAACCAGAAGCCAATCAGAACATCAGGGCTGGACTGTGGCGACATAGATCCCTTCGTCCAGTCGGACAGCTTTGTTTACCTTGCTGTGTCTGCAAGACCTGCCTCCAAAGGTGAAGTCACCACGGTGACAGAAGCCCACGACGTGAAAAAGGACAGTATACACCACCACACACACAGCACGAAAATGCACGTGGATCCGCCTAACCCCAACCGGGACGCCAAGCCAACACAGCTCGCCCCACAGAAGCCAGAGGAGGGAGATTTCCTGTGCACCGACAGCTTCGTCTACCTGGCAGCTCCAGCCTGCCTCCTGCTGGGCCCTCCAGGAACTACAGCCTACAGCGGCAAGTGAGTATGCACTCGTCTACACTTCACCTCTCAGCTGAAAGAGATGTATTCATTTATAAAAACCATCCATCCATCCATCCATCCATCCGATCATCCATCCATCCATCCGATCATCCATCCATCCATCCAGTCATCCATCCATCCATCTGATCATCCATCCATCCATCCAGTCATCCATCCATCCATCTGATCATCCATCCATCCATCCATCCGATCACACATCCATCCATCCATCCGATCATCCATCCATCCATCCAGTCATCCATCCATCCATCCATCCATCTGATCATCCATCCATCCATCCAGTCATCCATCCATCCAGTCATCCTATCATCCATCCATCCATCCATCCAGTCATCCATCCGACTATCCATCCATCCATCCATCCAGTCATCCATCCGATCATCCATCCATCCATCCAGTCATCCGATCATCCACCCATCCATCCATCCATCCAGTCATCCATCCGATCATCCACCCATCCATCCATCCATCCAGTCATCCATCCGATCATCCATCTATCATCCAGTCATCCGATCATCCACCCATCCAGTCATCCATCCATCCAGTCATCCATCCGATCATCCGATCATCCATCCGATCATCCATCCATCCATCCATCCATCCATCCATCCATCCATCCAGTCATCTATCCGATCATCCATCCATCCATCCATCCGATCATCCATCCGATCATCCATCCATCCATCCAGTCATCCGATCATCCACCCATCCATCCATCCATCCAGTCATCCATCCGATCATCAATCCATCCATCCAGTCATCCGATCATCCACCCATCCATCCATCCATCCAGTCATCCATCCGATCATCCACCCATCCATCCATCTATCCAGTCATCCATCTGATCATCCATCCATCCATCCAGTCATCCGATCATCCACCCATCCATTCAGTCATCCGATCATCCATCCATCCATCCAGTCATCCATCCGATCATCCATCCATCCATCCAGTCATCCGATCATCCATCCATCCAGTCATCCAATCATCCACCCATCCATCCATCCATCTGATCATCCATCCAGTTTTGGTTTCTTGTGCTATCTTTTCACTGTCAGCTAATGTCTCAGTGACACTAGAGTAAAAATAGGTTGCCAGCCTCCTTACCACCGGGGGAAACTGGTGGTTGCTCAGTGATTGCATTGAATGTTTGGTGACCAACTGGCGACATTCTAGTTGCCCGAAGGTAATATCTTCCCTGTGAGAGGCAACCTGTCTCCCATCACTCTGAGACCGATTGGTAAAGGTTTGAAATAATCAGTTTGATTTATAATCACACACAGATTACCAACACTCCAATCAATCACTCGCATCAGTCTGAATGAGCCTGCGCTGATGAGCACCAGGTTAAAAGCAGAGCTTTAGTGCTTTTAAAAGCACAAATGATGACGATACCAGAGAATGTGTGTGATAGTTACTCTGAACTCAGGGGTAAATCTGGCTTTCTCTTCTGCTTTTTAGGGAGTCCGATTCGGAGAGCTCAGGTTCGGGAGCTGCTGATGTGTCTGTGCTGGGTTGCGGTTCAGTGGCAGGGGACAGCGACTGGGACTCGGACCTGTCCGACTCCGATCCGAGCCGCTCATCAAGGACCTCCGCCACCGGGAGCAAATCTGGCCGTCCGAAGCGGCTGCCTGCTGAACCCGACTGGGACTTATTCGGAGAAACCACCGAACCTGAAGTGCTGAGCGAGCTCTTCACGGAGCAAGACAGGAACAACAACGGCATAGCAGAGAGAGTTTCCGGGGTTACCACCAGCATGGCAGCAACACCGTCCGTCCCCATGGCAACTCAACCCGCCACTCCACCGTTGAAGAGGATGTCGACCGTGGAGCAGTCATTGACGAAGAAGGTGACGTGGCAGTTTAAACCCGCTCAGAGGTCGGTGTGCACGGGAAGCAAGAAGGACAAAGACAGGGAGGCGACGTCGTCATTGGCGGGAAGGTTTACTGAACTTGGATGTGGCGAGATGTACAGACCCACCCCTTCATCTTCGTCGTCTTCGTCGTCGTCACCGTCGTCATCGTCATCCGGCTGAATTCTGAAAGAAAAGCTTGTTTGGAGAAGCTTTTGATGGGCTGAAGAAAGGTAGAGACGACCTTTAGCTCCTGTAGACCTGCAGCTTTTGCCTGTCCGTTACGAATTCTGTGTCTCGCTGCTGCCGTTGCCTTGGATGACCTTTTCTTCAGTTAGTCAACAAGTTATTGTTATTATCATATATCACTTTAAGTTGGGACGGTCTTCACAGAAACAGCACCGTTCCTGTACAGTTTTACTGACTGTCGGTTGTTTTTTTCACTCCCACGTTCACGTTACATTCACGTCTGTTAAAATAACAGAGCCGAATAATTCTGTTGGAGTTTTATTCTGCTGAACGTACTCTGAGGGAGGATCCACCTTCAGACTGATTTCACATCTTATACCATTAGAGCCATGCTGGAATTAAATCACAGTGATCCGTAAAGTGATCTGAGTAGGAGAAAGTGGTTTCTGCTGCTCTCTGATTTTTACGGATGTAAGAGTGTAAACGTGTCGCCTGCTCCCCCACGTCTTTGAAGACGGACTTTTACAAACTGGCTGAGTTTGATCTCTACAGTCTATGGTGTGTTTTATAATCACAGCCAAGTTTACAGTGTATTTAACAGTGTGATAGTATATTTTGAACATGGAGATAATTATTGAGCAAAGTATTAATATATATATATGTGAGTGTGTGTGATGAGTGTGAACAACTAATTGAAGGATTTAACAATAGAGTTTAATTTAAATGGTTTATTTATCACTTAGACTGAATTGTGAATGTTATAAATGAGCAATATGCTTACAGATACATGCTATATGCTATGTTTAACGCGCCTTCATTCAAAGGGAGTCAAATACGGCTGTTCTGTCAAACCTGCTGGTGTCTCACTGATACCTGTCAGGTGTTTTTTGGTGAGGGTCAAATTTGAAACAGCTGATGTAGAAGCAGGAGAGTTGGCAGTGATCAATAAAAATCTGCCGGCTGGTTTTATCCACCAAATACCGCGGTCATGTTTGGGTTAAAATATGTTTGCAACACGACACACTGAAAGTTTCAGGATACTCGGCACGTTTCATCAAGTGAATCAAGTGGAAAACTTGTGCAGTCTTAATGTGCAGTTCCTCTCATGTCCAGCAGGGGCTCCAGCAGTGATAGACTCCCACGTTAAAACTTTACAGCAGAAATAAACACGTTTACATCCACCCCACACCGGGGGAGAGTGGTTAGGACCTCACTTGTTTAGATTATTGGGGGCGTGGCCTCTTTGACTGACAGGTGGATGGTGACACAGGTTGCTCTAGCTGCTAGCTGTCTGCTAGCTTCACCTGAACTGGACATCTGGACTGTTTTTGTGCTGTTGAAGCTTTTTTTACGACATCATCCGATCAACAACATGGCTGCTGTGAGGTTACTCTACTAACAGACTGTCCATGAAGGCAGAGCGAGAGTTTGCTGGGATTTTATTATGTTATTTAGCACTGATCATTAGGTATCTGTGTCTGTGCGACGCTCCCAGCCGCGGGTTGCTAACCTCGGTGGCTTCAACTGGCACAGGCTGGAGGGTGGTGCAATTAATGTAGCGCTATTAACAGCTAATGTGTGGCACAGATGGAGCATGGAGTGCAGAGATCTCAGCACACAGAGGCTGCAGAGACAGGCAGGGAGCATGTAGTGCTGGGAAATCACTGAATCACGACAAAGATTTATTTATTTACACTCTCTTCTACTGTTTGGGGCTCTTTTAATAAACAGCTACTTCAGCGTGTTTGATTTGGGGGAATCTTACTGTTCCTGACACAACCTCAAAGGGATGTGTCTCTCCTCCCACGACTGAACCAGGAAGTTTTGATTCGTTAGGTGAATGTGGAAACACGATGGAGCCACTGTTTTTTCAGCTACATGTGAAAAATGACAATAACAGTCGCTAACTCAGGTTGTAGTATAGAAAAGAGTTTTTAGGCCCAGCTGGGCTCCGCTAAAATGCTCAATCGGAGGCTCCACATGGGGGCTTGCTAAACCAACTGTTAGCGCAGTGGTTGGGTCCATCTTTTATATACAGTCTGTGGTTTCTCTAACACCAGCGGTTTGACAGATGCCGTTATTTGACGCCCTGCCAGCGAGAGCGGGCTGGAGTGTTTAAATGTATAATAATGGCTGAGTTTGATTTTTATTTATGCAGCCAGATTTTGATTGTAAATGCAGTCTTAGACTCATGCAGAGGTTTTGTGTGCAACATTTTTAATCATCAGGTAGTTTGGTTTTAAGTGCCATAAACAGCAAGACCACGGCTGAGATGATTGGTCGTCTTCGTCTCACACTGGGTTTATTTCTGCTCAGAGTACAGACTTCCTCTTTTGTAATCCTCCCCCTGCCATCTTTGGCTTTTCTGAGGAGGATAAACATGCTGGAGACGTTTTTCTCCTCGCTCCTCGCCGCCGTTTGTCACCGCTTCAGCTCTGTTTGTGCTGAAAAGCAAAGCAATCCAGGAGATTTCCCTCTGAATCCAAAGCGAAGTGCAGCCAGCGGGGAGGCAGGTGGAGCTGCCAGTCATCCCAGCAGTGGTTCTGCTGTTCAATCATTACATGATGAATGTGGTTCTCATTCACTGAGCTAAAAAATGGGACAGGCAGCACCTTCCAAAGACATCGCAGACATGTCAGGTCACTGATGAGAGCGGCTGAAAGTCTGTTTTATGCACGATGTTGCTGATAAAGGTCGGACAGGCTAATCGTCCTTAATCACATTTAATCTTGTTGTTCTTGATGTAAAAGTGAAAATGAGGAACGAGGGCCAGATTTACTAACGGTTCATCACTTTTAGACCTTTTTCTGGTTTTCATGAAGCTGCTGTTGACGAGATACCGTAATAAGGTCTTGGCCCCTCACACAGGGACCAATCAGTGACCCCCGGCAACCTGAGGTTGCTAGGGAAAAATGAGCATCTCCGACCAGTTTGCCAGAAATCGCTGAGTGAAGTCAGCTGTAAAGAGGGCGCTGCCCCACAGATGTCTGTGATTGCTGACACGTCTGCAAACACTCACCAAGCGCTGCTCAAACTCGCCTTCAGAATAAAAGTTGCATGTTTTGGTTGCTGCAGTACAGCAGAGCTTTTACGTTGGAGTCAGATTTTCTCTGGTTGGTGTTTTTCGGGTTGCATCGCCGCTCTACAAACAGAGAAATGGAAAACGTTTGACTCCACATGAGATGTTTTTCTTCTTTCGTGCGGACACTCAACGACTGCGGAAATCTGCTGCAGGTGCAGCACTGTAAACCTCCAGCAACTTCCAGCAGCCAGTCAGCGACCAGGTCTCTGGGCCTGTGTGACGGAGGCCTGCTGGTGCTATTGAACTTGAATTCAGAGTGTTAAATTTAAGAGTATCAGAGAGCTCAGAGTGTGAAATGTCATTTTAAGGAGCTCTGACCTGTGTTAGAGAAATGCCTGCAGCTGCAGGGAGCAGTAACCTCACTAACACTCGGTCGGTCAGGGAATGTTTGAGCATCCTTCAGGTCAGCTGTTTGTCAGCTGTTCGCGAGTTCAGGTTTAGATTGTAGAGCTGATGTGAATCTGCACATGCACTGCGTCACTTTTGTCATCGTTTATTTTTGACCTGCTTGGTGCTCGGTTGCTCAGTTGCCCGGTTGCGTTGCCTGGTTGCGTTGCCTGTTACTGAACTAAACTGGCTGTGTCTTTGTGTAAATTTGGTGCACTGCTGGTGGATCACCTGCGAATGCACCTGATTAGTAAATCTGGCCTCAGAGTTGCTCGTGATGTTTGAAATTCTGGATTTTTAGCCTTGCTGGGATAAGATGATGTGTTTTTACCATGAGCAGCTTGAAGCGAGCCGCACACAGAAAGGCTGCAGTGACGACGATGATCTGTGTAAACCGACAGGATTTGGTCGGGCCTTAAACGCACCTGTCAGGTTCAGTGACAGACTTCCCGGTACATCCACAGAGGATTGGAGTGTTTCATTAACATGCCTCTATTTTTAAAGCTGCAGCTTTTTGTTTGGACTGTCTGAATGTCTTTGAGGTGAATGTTAATCGGGACACAGTTAATGACTGATGAAGGCTTTTACCCCTCATGTTAGACTATTCCTGGATGGGTTTTTTTGCACAGCGTCACCCCTAATCCCCGTGAAAGTCATCATTTAACAGAAAAAGCAAAATTAAGCTGTGAGGAGACCCCCTGGGCCCCACTGACCTCCTCCAGCAGGAGAAATGAGCGAGTACAGCTGTGCAGGGATGAGCCTACCGCCCCGGGCTTTCCTGTGTCTTTCTCTTTGTGGTGATTTGATCACATTTGTTGCACATAAACACAAATGCATGACTGCATCACTGCCATGATTAAGAAAAACAAAGACTAAAGTTTGGTTTCAGCAGCAAATGAGATAAAACGGGCTGCAGGAAAACTACTCCACACTTTTATTACTTCCAGGCTGGACGACTGTAATTCATTATTATCAGGAAGTCCTAAAAACTCCCTGAAAAGCCTTCAGCTAATCCAAAATGCTGCAGCAAGAGTCCTGACAGGGACTAGAAAGAGAGAGCAGATTTCTCCTGTTTTGGCTTCCTGTTAAATCCAGAATTCAAAATCCTGCTCCTCACATACAAGGTCTTAAATAATCAGGCCCCATCTTATCTTAATGACCTTGTAGTACCATATCACCCTATTAGAGCACTTCGCTCTCGCTCTGCAGGCCTACTTGTTGTTCCTAGAGTATTTAAAAGTAGAATGGGAGGCAGAGCCTTCAGTTTTCAGGCCCCTCTTCTGTGGAACCAGCTTCCAGTTTGGATTCAGGAGACAGACACTATCTCTACTTTCAAGATTAGGCTTCAAACTTTCCTTTTTGCTAAAGCATATAGTTAGGGCTGGACCAGGTGACCCTGAATCCTCCCTTAGTTATGCTGCTGATGGTTTGTGATGCTCTCACCGTGTGTTTATGCTGCTGCATTAGCTCACAAACTTTATTCTCTCAGCAGATTCCCTCTCCGATCCTCGTTCTGTTGGAAGTTTCTTCCTGTTAAAAGGGAGTTCTTCTTCCCCAGACTCATCGAGTCCTGCTTGTACAGTAGGGCCTTTCCTTACCATCTAAATCAGCCTGAGATAAATGTTGTGACGTGGTGCTACATGGACAAAAAGCTGCTCAGACTGAAGTTGTCTGAAGCTGCGAGCGACAGCGGCAGAGGACGTTGTCATGGGAATGATTGCATCTCCAAACTGAGTCTGAATGTTTTTGTCAGCTGCAGCCTTGTTCTCCACGTTCATCCTGTCCTCGGTCTCCTCCACCATCCCCTGATACCATCTTTCACACAGTTTGATTTCACTTTTACTGCACAGCAGCACCGTCATCATGTTCCTGCACAACATTAACGTAATCTGCTCCAGCCGCCGTGACCACTTGCTCTGTAGACATCATATTTAGTCAAAGAGAGCAGAATCTGACAGCGGTCACAGACTCGCTCGTCCTTTGTTTCACATGTCTGCGTCTCGTCCTCCTCCACGTCGCCTCGTTTCATTCTGCAGTCCCGCTCGCATTTGCCCTGCAGCTGTCGCTCTGACCTGCAAAATCTAATTACGTGATTATCTTTTCTGTTCAGACAAACGGTGCTCGCTCGGAGCTTTTTAGCTGAGACTCGCTCTTTCCTCCCAAAACACACGCGTGCAGCTGCCAGACGATCAGAATCAGCAGTTCTCAGCTGTCACCGTGAGAGTGATGGAGGTATTTGGAGAGGTAAAGGAGTGCTTGTTTTACTTGACATCTTTAAATAATCAGATTACCCAAAGCGTTCACATTTTGCTGCTTTAGCCTTTGCGGACGCTGGGAGGTCTGTAAAGTCGTGCCTGTTTCATCGATCCGAGGTCTCGTCACACAAAGTGTAATCAGCAGGACTCCTTTCAGAGTCGCCTCCTTGTGCACCTCTGGACCACTTCCTGTTTCGATCATCACTGTACGTCTGGTTCGGACTTCAGGCTGCACCTCTGAGCTGCACGCCGCATTCTTTCCACTGACTCAAAGTCTTCATGTGAGCGACGAGGAGGTGGCGTGCGGTGAACGATGGCTGTGCTGATGTTCTTCCATCAGACGCTCTCCTGCAGAGGCGCTGACCCTCAGGGGGTTGTTAGGAAGAATTTTTAAGGTTACAAATATCCCAGCAGCATGTAGAGACCTACAAGCTCATAAATGACCTCTGCACAGTCTCACTTCACCCTCGTGCTCGGCCTGTGGACTCTTCGCTGTAGACGTGCTCCGAACCGGACGTCCTGGGAAAGGTCCAGAGGTGCACACAGAGCTGGGCTTGAAGGAGAGACTGAATTTAAATAATTGCACCTTCTTTGCTCACTTTGTTTTTAACCCAGCTTCAAATCATGCAAAGGATCTGGGACACATCCCACCCACTTTTCACACCTGAGCAATATATAAACATGGAGGGGGGGCTGCTGTGATCCTGGCCGATTCTATAGAAACGATGAGAAAACTGCTGCAGCTCCACAGTCGGGCTTCGGGCAGCTTCTTGGTGATTTGCTGCCAGCTCCAGCTGAGCGGTTCCTTTGAAGCCGACTCTTCTTGCAGCGATGTGCCGGGGCACGATGTGCCGGGGCACGATGTGCCGGGGCACGATGTGCCGGGGCACGATGTGCCGGGGCACGATGTGCCGGGGCACGATGTGAAGACCGAGGCTGTTTATGTGACACTGTTCATTGATTCATTTTTTTATTTCTGTATTAAACTATTGGCTCTTTGAAGTGTTTCAGCTGAAAACCTGCATCTGACTGGAACATTTTCTAACCTGCTGCTTCAGTCTGCTCGACGAACAAAAGCTCAATAACCGAACGGACGAGTCAGACGAACTTTATCGACCTTTGAATTTCTGTTGCATCAAACTGTGGCAAAACATCTAGTTTCACTGTGATGGATAAAAACCACATCCTCTGCTGACTTTTGTAAAATCAGGCCTGCGTGTAATACTTTGCTGTTCATATCGACGCTGCTCGCTGGTAAAGCTTAGCGATTAAGACCTGAGACGGATTCTTAGCTGGAAAATGATTTGTGTGAAATCTTTTCGTGTGCCATATTCCCAAGCCTTGTTGAAGCGCATTATTGTACAATAAAGACTAAAGTTGATGGTGGCTGTGACTCTGGCCTGGTTATTTGCAGCAGCAGTAGGTCAGAGATCGGACTGCGTGACAACACCGAAGGAAACGTGAACATTTTAGGGAAGTTTCACAGTTAGGAAGGGCTCATTTAGCTACTATGAAATGACAGATTTATGGCCATGAGCCCAGTGTGTGTCCACCTCCTCGGGCAGAGGAAATCTTCCTTTACATGATGCTGTCTCAGACCATCAGGACTGAACACAATTCAAAAATAGAACCTTTTCAAATCGTTAGGTGCTGTGGACCAGCCGTGACCTTTAACCTCTTGATTTAAGGCTGGCATGCAGAGGCAGCAGGGTCAGAGCAGAGATATCCCGAGGTGATCTGCGGGCTTTTATTCAGACAAATGCTTCAGGAGTCTTTAGACAACGTTTCTCTTTTCAGCAGGACGAAAGTCAGAAGCATCCGGTCGAAGAAACCGGAGAGCTCCTCAGAGGTCGATATCCTTCACCAGACTCGTGTGAAGATCAGACAGCATCACAACAGAGAGCTGCAGATAACAGCATCTCTGATTCAGGCAGGTCTGCACAATACCTTTACTTCACTTCTGCCCAATGTCGTCGTAGTTAACTAAAATAAGCTCAAGTCTAAAACTAGACCTGAAAAAACATTTCAATTAACTAAAGTAAAATAAAACCGAGCCTTTAAAACACATTACTGAACAGGGATGACCCCTGAAGGTGGCTCCAGCTTCTTCGGTTCTAAAACTGAACTGAAGAAGCTTCTTGGATAAGAGCTGAAACACCTCCAAGAAACTCAACAGTCGCTTTCCATCCGAGCTCCTTAGACCACCAAGGCCTGGCTCACTAGGAACCTACACAGACACTATATAAGGTCCATTTACCATCTGGGGAATTTGGAGAACAAGTCAACACTTCACACTTGTGATTGGGCTCCTCAAATCCTTCCTGGACCACCTTTGCTTTGTGGCAGGGCACATTATCCTGCTGAAAGAGGCCGCAGCCGTCAGTACCCCAAAAAGGTTGATCGTGTTCATCTGGATGTTTTCAGTGGGAGAAACGTTTCATCCAACTGACTTCTTCGGTCTCAGCTGACTGCAGGTTTGCCCAACCTTATAAACCCCCATTGTTCATTCAGTTTCAGTCGTTGTGCAAATGTATTGTTTATAAGGTTAGTGACGAAACGTTTCTCCCACTGAAAACATCCAGATGAACACAATCAAGCTTTGGGATTTACTTACCTGAATGATTGAGCCTGGATCAAGACCATCAGGGAGTACCGTTTCCATGACAGGGTGTGCCTGGACTGCTAAATAACCTCCACATGGATGGACATTATACAGATCATTGCCCAAAGCCACCAATGTTCAAATAAAGCCGAGACTTCAATGTCCAGCCTATCCGAATACTTCCTGCCAGTGAAAGAGTTCAGATAATGCAATGAAACAATAAGAAAGTTTGAACTGAAGACAAAGAGCTCAGCTGGAGTGTTTGTTGACATCATGTTTCCAGGGTTAAGGACGTTCAAGCTTAACAAGATAATCTGGAAGTCCTGAGAGTCAAAAAACATGATGTGTTTTTCTAATTGTAGCCTGATTGAAACTGTTTCCTGTCTTGTGTTTGTGGATGAACTCGTCTGAGGTAAAGCATCACCAACTTAAGCCTGTTCCTCACCTTGACCTTTGATCTTACCCTTCACCTACTCCTGTCCGCCCTATCACAGGAGCTCTTTGGTAATGTGACGGGATGTTCCTAAGAGAACCTGGCTGTGACCCAGTATGTAATCCATGACCGGCTGGTAAGTTGGTGTTTGTCTCTAAGCTAAAAAGTTGTAGAACCAACTCGTCGTTGCTGTGGTCACTGACAGGTTTCAGGGAAGATGCTGAGCTGTCTGCAGCACTCGTCATTTGCTCTCCCGGCGGTCTTCAAAGTAAAAGTTGTCCTACCGCTGAAAACAACATACTTTAAAAGGCACAACTTTTACTTTGAAGGGGAACAGACTCTGTTTCTAGTTTGGTGAGTGTCTGCAGACAAGTCGGCCTCCTCCATGCTGCTGACTTTAGTCACTAAAGCAACAACCTGCTGCAACCATCCACCAACTGGGAGTCAGCAGGTTACTGACTGGTTTCTGGGCCTGTGTGGTTGTGGCTTTAGCAACTACTCACACTCAGGTAACATCCTTTACTTGGTAACAGCAGGTCACCGACCGCTCTGCACGCCTGGCGCCCGGACTCTAAGTCGTCGCTGGTTATGACCCCAAAGGGAGAAAATTAGAAAGGTCAAACGTAACCAAGAAATAATTTTTTGTCCTCTGACTGAACGGATGCCAATGACGACCTGACACTATCAACCCCCCCCTCCCCCCATTGGCCTTATCTCCGTCTCCCTGGTGAGCAGTCTGCTGTTTGCTGTCTTTGTTGACCTGTTTGTTTGTTCATTCCTTTTCTGGATGTCGGCCCATTTTTACCCCCCTGCCATCTGTCTCCCCGGGCTTCCTCTAACAACTTGTTATGAAACTGGAATTCATTTAGTGCTGTATCTAAACGAGCGACGAAGCCAACCCCTGGTTGCAATTTAGGAAATGAAATTTTAATTAGAGGTGCAGCGATTTCATTGATATCAAATCAGCGACATCAGGCTGCGTGATTAATCATTCCTGGGAAAACTGCGAGAGACTTGGAGACACAGCCAGCCTGCAGAGCCATCTGTGTGTTAAATAGTAGATGGTGCAGGAGGAGCTGTGTCAGTAATGTAGGTCTGTCCATCTATTTAGGGCTGATTAATTGGAGCACTTTGAATAAGGCCACGGAGAATGAGAGAGAGAACGGGGAGAGAGACCACCGTGATGAATGGATAATCCATGTGCCGTTTGCACAGCCACCGCGGGGACTGTGGTGACTTACTGGGCCAGATGACACAGTCTGTTTGCCGTACAGTCTGAAAAAAGATGCGAGCAGATTTCGTCTGATTCTTGATCTAATTTGGAGAAACTTTTGAGGATCAGCGACAGTAAACACAGACAGGCGTCCTGCTCGCCACGCGGAGGCACGTAAAGCGGTCGTGGCGCCTAGCTGACACAGCCAACGGGACGAAATCAGGATGAAGTTCCTCTCGAGATTTCCTCCTGATCGTCAGATAAACACACTAAAGACGCTCTGAGGGATCTTCACGTAGGTTGAGGCTCTCGTCCACAGACCTGATTGGTCAGTTGGGGTATTTTTGGTACTCGCTGATCACCGATCAGGTCAGGTGTGCTGCGTCGGTTACCATGGTGAACGCCATTATAAAACACAGAGTGAGGCTCAGTGACCTCAAGTCCTACTCAGGCTCTTTGACCTGCATGCTCAGCTCTGATTGGTCAGTTTAAGAGAAGACCTGAAAACTTTTGAACCAAAAAAGTTTCATGCTCAGCGCCTAAATCCTAAAATCACATGGTCACCACAGCGATGCACCATCATGACGAAGATCTCTGTCTCACTGTTGAATTGTGGCTTTGCGGTCTCCTCTGCGCCGCGTCCTCGCCGTCGGTCTGTTTGTCATGATGCATGTTAGCGTCTGCTGTGACTGCAGGGCTCATCATCTCCAACCTGTCCTCTGGATCACGGACCCAGCTGCAGATTAGTCATTGAAGAACAAAACGCATTCTGACCCACAGAAAGTCACCTAGCATCAGGTTTAACCTTGAAGGTGGTTCAGTTCTTGGTGAGGTACGCCACCAAACCCGGGCACGCCGGAGAGACAGCTGAGCGTGAAGGTAAAGGTGATTTATCAGTCGATCGATGTCCTTACCCTCAGCTGTCACCGCGGGCAGCAGAAATGAGCTTCGTCTGAAGGGTGAGGAGGGTGAGGAGGGTGAGGAGCTCAGCCACGAGCTGCTACTCCACATCGAAGGGAGTCAGCGGAGCTCCAGCAGCCCCGCTGGGTGATTCTGGCAGGAGGAGAGACCGGGGCTGTGGATGGGTGGATGCTCACTGCAGCACAAAAGGCCCTTAGCTTTTGTGTGTGTGTGTGTGTGTGTGTTCAGGGATGTGCATGGATATGAGTGTGTGTGGGTGGCTGCTGGCTTTTGTCATGGTGTGTGTGTGAGTGTGAGCTGTGTGGGTGCTGCCTGTTTGTATGCACTGCATGTGTGTTAGATTCTGCTGTATCTCAGCAGAATCTAACACACACACACAGACACACACACACACACACACAGACACACACACACATACACACAGACACACACACACAGACACACACAGAGGAATATAAAGAGGAGGCATCAGGATTCAAGGCTGACTCTCAGAGCCACACACTGAAGCATCAACACTCTCGGATCCTCCAGTAATATTAATAACTCTCAGCACCATCGTGGATATTCACCTGTGACGTTTACAAATGAGCAGCTCTCATAAGTCAGTGTGTGGGTTTTGGTATCTCCTCTACGCTGATGATATTCCACTTTAGCTCCCCCTCAGTCCCAACAAGTCCAGGTGGATAGCATCATCGTACCAATCAGGACATCAGGAACCGGATGGCTGAGCTTCCTTCGCCTGAATGAGGATAAGACAGGAACGGTGCTTTTCATCTCCTCTGACTCCATCAGAGTCAGACCCGCTTGTCCACCGATGCCAAAAACCTCTGACCCCGGCTTTGACCTCGGGGTTTAAACAGAGCTTCTTTCACCGCCGCTCCATATCCGGGTCAGAGCTTCCTGTGAGAGATTGTGAAATTGTCGTTCATGCTCTCGTTTGCTGTCAGTTGTACACCTACACTGGTGTCAGTCGGGCCTCCAGCTCTTCCACAATGCTGCTGTCGGCTCCTCGCAGGAGCTTCACTGCACCAGCTGCAGTCAGGTCTAGAAGCCCTCCACAGTCTGGGTCCTTCCCTCAGCATCCAGGTCAGTCAGATGCTGTGTTTGACCCAAACTGTGGAGTCTGCTCCCTCCATCTGACTCCGTCTGATTTCTAGTTATTTCTTTTCCTTAAAAACTATTAAAAACTGAACAAGGATTATTTTCAGGCTCTCTGATGACTCCATGTGTTAGAAACTTCTTTAATAATCTGAGATGTTTCCATCATCTACCTGATCATCTGACATATTTCACAGAGGATGATAGTTTAGATTAACTTCTGAAAATACAAATATGAACATTCATGAATTCATATTTAATATTTGTGCTGTGAAGCGAACAAGGACACTAAAAGGTTTTAAACAGATTCTGTCTCAGTCGAGTTTCTGTCTCTGCTGTTTGTGGATGAATCACAGCCGTGGGCTTTTTCACAGCAGCAGGAAATAATTCCACTAATGGCGAGTCCGGTGCGGCGATCAGCGCGCCGTGCCTCGGTGATGTAATCAGCCTCACCTGCATTCAGACAAGTCAAAGTAACGATTCAGATCAATGATTTATTTACTCCAAAAGATCAATCAAAGCAGGCTGGGAGGAAGGAGAAGGAGGAAACCAGCCCGAAAGGACTCATTTCCTTACCTCGCATCTTAGCCCCTCCCACCAAAGATGCGAAGCAGGAAGTGAGGAAAGAGGGCGAAAAAGAGACATTGTTCCCTTTAAAGCATCATGTTTGACCAACTCTGCACTGACCCCTGATAAGAACACGAGCACAAACTAAAGAACAGCTCCTGTTTGAAGCTCCTCCTCCTCGTGTGGTTTCCATATTCCAGCTGTGGCCACGCCTCTTTCAGGAGAGACACACCTGTGCATCCTCCTCTGTCCGTCTGATGCATTGCAGGATTTGAGAGGTCACCCGCAGGAGGTTAGACAGCGAGGCAAGCCAAGCAGCAAAAGTCCCAAAACCCCCTCAAAGCTCCGCGACACGAGGCTCCGCCCACTGTGCAGAGTGAAAACAGGCTTTAGTTTGGCGGTGACTTTAACATACGTAATCTGATCTGTCCTCAGAGCCCTGGGGATTGAGTTCAGTCAGCTGATGAAACCCTTCTGTGGGTCTGTGGAGACACAGCCTGCACGAGCTGCAGTTCCTCCGACGTCCAGCAGAGGCAGCAGTGAGCAGTGCTCATAGACTCCCATGTTAAAACTTTACAGCAGAAACAAACATGCTTACAGACGATACAGGAGCTGTTTCTGTGGATAATTCCCCCTCATAACGTTTTTATAACTCACATTAAAGTCTGCACTATTAGGGGCGTGGCCTCTTTAACCCGCAGCCTCCCCGTTTGTGCTGTCTGATCCTGTCGGAGCATCTTTAATGACATCGTGTGACCAAAAATATGGCCGCTGTGAGGTCACTGTGCCTACAGCGTCCAGCCCGTCTCTGTTTCAGCGCTCGTGCATGCTGCGTGACGAGCCCAGCAGCCCGCAGTAAAGAGCGCACAGACAGCAGAAGCTGTCACAGATAAACGGGCTCTTCAGTTTGTGTAGGAAGAGCAAAATGCAGGACCATTAGCGTACCGATCATCCTTTGTGCTCGCTGCATGTTTACCTCATAGGCAGAGCGCGATGAAGCACGATGAAGAGGAGGATTTTTAATGTGTGTCTGTGTGAGGGCAGACGGGCTACTCTGACAGATTCATCCTGCTGCTTTTGTCAGAGTGAAAGAGATTCAGGCAGGAAGAGAATAGGATACAAGCTCCAGCATGAAGAGGAAGAGGAGATCAGGAGGTGCCGATTATATAAAACCTCACAAATATCAGCCGAGCTATTTTAAACCCAGGCTCAGAGAAAGCAGCAGTGTGGGCTGATATGTTGGCCATCACAGCAAACCCAGTGTGTGTGAGTGTGTGTGTGTGTGTGAGTGTGTGTGTGTGTGTGTGTGTGTGTGTGAGTGTGTGTGTGTGTGTGTGTGTGTGTGTGTGTGTGTGTGTGTGTGTGTCCTCCCTGCAGAAACCTGGCGGACTGGGACTTTAAAGCCAGGTTACATAATGTGTAACTGGAGCTTTTATCAGCGTCGAGCTCCTCCAGGTTCCTCCTGGTCGGAGCATGCCCAGTCCTGACTCACAGAGGAGGCCCTACATCCGTGCGTGGAGGGCGTGCGGACGCCGGGAATGTTTTCATACGCATGTGAATCTGTCAGCAGGGATTTGGACAATGAAATCAAAGACAAAGTGTCTGCTATTTCTGAACGCTGAAAGCTTAAATGCTCTGCACTTCCACGCCGCCTTTTAACCCGAGCACGGCGGTTTGGTGCTTTCTAACTCACACTCCGAGCTGCTGGCAGGATCCAATCAGACACAAAAACGTCCACCTTTGGTTTTCTGAGCTGAAATCACACCAGTGTGCGCTAAAAGAGCTCCTTAACAATTCGTCTGAGTAACATTTTACATTTTTGCTTTATATAAACCGACTGGCAAATAAAACAGGCCAAGCGGCGAGAACACGAGCTGTTCGCCACCTGTGAAGGGCTGCGTTTGCACTCAACCACAACCACACGTCAAATGAATCTGCAAATGAGCAAAACAAGAAACGCAGAAAGCTGAGAACCGAACGAGGATCTCCAGGCTGAGGAACCCCTAACTGATGAAGGCGGGGCGCCAGATAAAAGAGATGATCCCCCATCATGCGTGGATGTTCACGGCTCAGGTGGGAGAATCCGACCTGGTGGAAAAATAAATGCACACCTGCACAAAAAATAATAAATAGTGATAATAATGGTGACGGAGGTTCAGAGGTCAGCAGTACCCGAGCCTTCGTGAAGCCTTGAGCCGTCTCTGGTACAGTTTAGGGTTTACAAACTGTGACCTGGCCCGTTTCCTCCACACCTCTCCCACCCGTGGGAGCGCAGAGTCCACGTCACACGCTCACCTACATATATTTATAACCACAAACCGATGTTCCCTTTTCTCTGAGCTCCTCAGAAAGCTGCCAGCTCTCGGCAGAGACCCAGATCTTTCGCTGCTCGGCCCCGTCCTCACACTCTGCGCCGTTCACGTCTGCAAACGGCGAATAGTGCCAGCCGATCTGACACAGCCGCGTGACGTCCTCCCTCCCCGCGGAGGCCAGGTGTCGGGTTCACCTTGAAATTCTCCCACGCAAACAAAAAGCGGCGTTTAGAGAGCGAAGCTGGATGCTGGTTAAACATGACTCACTCCTGCTCTCACAGCGCCTCAGTGATCCTGCCTCAGATAAAAGCAGCAGAAGCCTGCAGGTGCAGCCAGGTGGAGCTCACAGCGCCCTCTGCTGGTGTAACTGTGGACACCCCACAGGCAGATGCAGTTCGCACGTTTAACGATCTCAGACTTTGGCTCTGTTGTCGCTGCCAATAAAAGTTTGTTGTCCTTTGAAGTTCTGCTGAAATACTCTCGTTACTCGTTACATTACTGTCCCTGCTGTTAAACTTTTTATTATTTTTTAAATATATTTTTCACCTTTATTGCAGAGTTTTGCCTCTCGTCATGAATGAGCACACGTGGAGTCTGCCTCCCCCTTCAGGTTTGTCCTGTGGTGGGCGCCTCCACACTCACTGACGGCCTCCTCACACACACACACACACGCGCGCGCGCGCGCGCGCGGCCCGAGTGATCCCCACGATCTCCGCGCACACTTTTCTCAGGTGTGCGCGCGCCTCTTTCCTGGGGGTTGATGCGCGCCCGCCGATATGACGAGGTGGCCGAGTGGTTAAGGCGATGGACTGCTAATCCATTGTGCTCTGCACGCGTGGGTTCGAATCCCATCCTCGTCGGAAGTTTTCCCACTTTACTTCAGCGCGTGCACGACCCGCTGCTCATCTTCATCCAGAAAAACACGGGGGAACTTCCGGCACCAGCTTTCACAATAAAATCACGCCATTATCGTTCTCATAATCAGCTTCAACTCTCACATTTCTGAGCTGATCTCCTGACACCAGAGAGAGCTCCCGGGAATGATCTGCAGGGGGCGCTGTCGCGCTGGTTTCAGTTTAATCACATTAATGCTCAGGTCAGTGTGCAGATTTATTCATACTGGCTCAGAAATATAAAATCTTCTTCACATTAATTAAAGCCGGAAGTTTATGATCAAATAAAAATTTACGCCTCATACGTGACCTCGTCTCATTATTAGTATTACTGTTGTAGTTCCCGACATTGACCACAGGGGGGCAGTGTTCCCTCATGGTTCAGCTGTTTTTGCTTCATGTGCTGTGTGGGGTCATTTCCTGTTTGTGATTTTGTTTTTAATCACATATCAGTAGTGATGGTAAATTTGATTCTTTTGACTGAATCGAGTTTTAATGAGTCACTCACCAAAGTGAATCGGGTTTTTGAGTCATTTGAGTCACTGAGTCAGTTTACCAGAGAGTGCAAAAAGTGTAGATTTTCACTCAAACTTAATTTGTTTCTCTTTTCATGTAAATCCTACTGCTAAGATGAGTGATTCTAAAAGAAAACAACTATTTTATAGAGCAAAAATGAGCAAAAAATTCTAAAGGGAACATTTATTTTATTTTTATTTTAGTATTTTCCTTAAATGTGTCAAATATATATTTTCTCATCTAAATGTCCACTGAGCTGTGAGCCAGGGGGCGGTAATGCGCCTTAACATTGGTTACCAACCAAGAAGAAGAAGAAGCTGTGAGCCAGGAGGGAGGGTGTGAGTAGCTCAAATGTGCTGTTAGCATCTTAGCAGAGCGATGCTACTTTGAACCATTGACTGTAGAAAACAGTTTTCTACAGTCAATGCTGTGAACCGAGGAGCTTTTGTCTTGATGTGTACAGAGCCCCGCAGGGGACATGGGAGAAAAAAAAATTAAGATGGACTTTTGCGAGATCTCGCAAAAGTTGAATTCCAACAATGGCGGCAGCTACTTAGTTGTAATATTACTCTTTCTGGGTCACAAAATAGACTTTTAAGATATTTTGAGGCGTGAATGTAGTTGTGTAAACGTCAGATATCTGCTCGGTTTACAAGACATCACATATTTGCAAAAGTGCTCCGACGTTTTCGGAGATGTATGAAACTTTTGCGAGATTTCGCAAAAGTCCGTCTTAATTTTTTTTCTCCCATGTCCCCTGCGGGGCTCCGTATGATGTGAGCTTCTACTCAGGGTTTTTCCAGTTCAGAGCAGAAATGTTTTTGTTGAGATACTGGATGTTGTGTTTTTCTCCACAATTTTAATTATAAGCTAGATATATTTCTACTATTTCTACAGCAACAGGGATGAGTCAGTGAGTCAGTTGGGCTTGTGAATCATGATTCATGGGTCAGTAAAGTGATTCTCGAGTACTGAACGATTGTTCATGATTCGCGCATCACTACATATCAGTGCTGGCTCAGTGATGATGTCATCTTTACGGCTCAGACCTGTTCATGAAAAGAAGCACATTTCATTGGTAGAAGCGTTTTCCCACGGTTACGACATGCTGCACTTTATTCGTGACTTTAAAACTGATCACAGACATTTTCTGCATGAAAACAAATTTTACTGGACGGTTTTTACATGTCTGGATCTTTTTGTTTGGGTAAAAACAAAAAGAGTCATATTCAGAGGGTAATAAGATCCTGTGTTAAATTCCAGAGTGTTTCGTCTTTAAATGGAGTTGAAAGTTGTTTGAAAAGGGTTAACTTTGGTTTTTAGTGATTTCAGAGGAGGGGAACGACACCCAGGTAATCACATATCATTTATTTTAAAATTATTAAGAAAATAAGCCTGGATGGACCGTGGTCCATTCAGTTAAGTGTTTTACTTCGTGCTTGTGGAACAAAATTCCATGTAATCAAATTACTTAAAGCCCCCTCAGTCACAGCTCGATGTAAACAACTTCCTGTAGAAGTTTAGCCAAAAACAGATGTTCTGATCCAGGTCGATGATTATCAGGACAGCTGGATTACTGCAGGCTTACAACAGCCCGAAGCATCACAGCCTGTTCCATCAAAACCAGTGTGGGAGACCCTTTGTTATAGAAGAGTACACACACACACACACACACACACACACACACCTTCCTCGCTGGCTGTTGGTGGAAAGAGTGAGATCACCAGGTGAGTCTCGGCCCGTACAGGTGGTGTTCGGTGTCTGAGGCCACGCTGCAACTTTAGAGCTTCAGTTCATCAGACGCACTGTTGTGAGTGGCGTGCACGTGTTTGTTGGCGGTGGACTGAACGCGCTGCACTGTCTGGACATTTGACAGCGAGCCAATCAGCACACTGCAATAACTGCCCCTCCCCCTCCTCCATGTGCACAGACTTCATTAGGTGAGCAGGAAGTGCGACTGGATGGAGGAGCTTTTTAAAAGAGAACGTGACTGGAAACTGAAGTCTCGGGTTTAGGGTTTGCGGTCCCGCCGTCACTTTCTGCTCCGATGATCGTGTCCAACGTCCACGGCTGCAGATCAGATCTCACCTGTGAATATTTTACAGGAGGATTCATCAGGCGACAGAGGCAGCTGAGAAATGCATTTATTTAAATTCAAGTAGATTTTATCAGAGAGGCGACAATAAACCGAAAACTCCGACAGCAGGCCTCACATACAGATGCAAAAAACTGCTAATAATAATAATAATGATAATAATGATGATAATAATAATAATAATAATAATAATAATAATGCTTTAGGGGCATTTTAAAGACATCCTGTGGGGCTGTGCCAAACTTGCAGTTCCTCTGATGTCCAGCAGGGGCTCCAGCAGCGAGTCAGTCTCATAGACTTTCATGTTAAAACTTGTTATCATTCAAGAATCAACTGTAATTATAAATTCACTGAATCCATTCTGACGTTTCTTTTCTGAGGTTAAACCTGCACCTAAAATATTTACTGTGACATCTGATTTCAGTTTTAATCCGTTTTTAATTTGTTTATTGATTTCTGATCATCTGATGCTGTAAAAACCTCCAGCCCTGTGCAAACGTCACAGTTTCCTTTCTGCGCTTCTTTAAAGGCTCTGTGTTTGTGCACTAGTGATGGGTGGCTCTTCGTCTGCAGTGAATGAGCTGATGAAGAGTCTGAGTCCTCGCCGGCCTGCCAGGAGTACTGTTACAGATCAGGTGACTCCTCGGGGCTGAGCTGGGACGTGGGTGAAGGAGGCGCCGTCTCTCGGAGCGTTTAAAAGAAGGTGGAGGGCTCGGCGTCCAATCCATCTGCTGAGCCAACAGCAAACAGGAGCGATGAGAAGTTCGGACGCAGCCGTGCACAGACAGCACGATCGGTTTGATTTAAAGAGGAGCAGGAAGTCCGGGCGCCAGGGTCTGCCTATCAGCGAGGAGACGAGTCAGACTCTGGAGATTAGTGTCCGGCGGATCAACAGATCATCTTCTAACCTTCACACCGTGAGCAGGTTAAACACGGGTCAGTGGTCATCACAGATGGGCCAGTCTGAGCTGAAACAAGCTAACATCCCTCTGCCGCCCATCAGGGGCTGCAGACCCGGCAGAGGGGAAGTCCCTGCAGCTCCGCCTGCCATCAGAAATACGATCCTTCATGTGTTTGTGGCAAAGCGGGGGAAACCAATCCAACAGTCAGACAGACTCAGCGAAGTCCACAGCAGACCGGCACTCGCTGAGCGGCTGGAACAGCAGAAGAAGAGCGATGACATCACTGGTGTGGACGGTGGCCGTACGACAACGATGCCGGTCATAGTTAAAGATGACGACGGCGCCTGTGAGGAGCGGCGACAGCAGAGAGAGTTCTGCTCCGATGACTCAGCCGCTGAAACATTATCTGAGGACTCAGAGGTCAGAGGTCACGCAGAGACACTGGAGGAGGACGATGGCGGTGATGACGAGTACTACAGCGAGCAGAGGATCACAGAGTGGATCCTCCAGGTCAACTCGAGCCTCTTCTCTACAGGAAACACTCAGAGAGGCGCCGAGCCTGCAGAGGAGCGCGACGTGGCCACCATAAAGATCATCTACAGCGGGGACTGAACTCCCAGCTCAGGCTCCTCCTCCTTTCACAGGACGCTCACAACCAGGGAGGAGCCCGAGGTCCTCGAGGAGCAACGCTGGCAAGAATAACAGAAAACGTTTCAGCAAATAGAGCAGCTGTAATCTGGACACTGGTGATACCAGCTCCAGTTCAAATAACTTCATGTATATAAACAATAACTGTGTAATTACATGAGTCATTTAAACTTGGTACTGTGGCCCACCTGCAGTACCATCGCAGCCCACCAGGGGGCATAGTGCATTAATTTAAATAAAATGTAATCAACCTGGACGAGTGTCAGCAGATCCTTTCAGATCCCACGAGGCTTCGCTCCGACCGATGTTCTTCATCAGAAACAGAGCTTTTGATTGGTCAGTGACGTCCTGGGCTGAACGTGTCTCTGTAGCTTCTGCGCAGGTTAAATTCCCACAATCCTGTTCTGTGCGAAACCAGAGAGCATAAATCCTGCATACATGGGGCATAAATCAGTTCTATTAAATATTATTTATGTAGCGTTAAATGAACATCAGCTTTTATTCACGGAGGCTCAAACGAGAGACTAACCCCGCTCGGTCATTCTCACCAGATTGTCTCGATGGGCGGGGTTAGTGCTGATGACTCAAACTGCGATCTTGTCCTAATCCCAACAATACAAAGTTAAAAAGACCGAAGTTAAGTAGCAGATAACAAATAACTGTCCGTTATCTACGTTCACTTATCCGAACATCAGCCTGTTTCACCTGGCTGAGTTCACCCAGGGTCTAACCTGTACGTTCAAGGGGCGGGGCTAGCAGCATCTGACCAATGAGAAACATGGATAAATGTGCTCACAGCAGAGCGGCTGATTTCACAAAGGAGGACCGGTGTGTGTAAACACTGCTTTATTAATAAATTTTAGCCTGTTTGAAGCCGACTGTGTGACAGAACAGACTGATCACAGCTCTGTCTCGAGTGTTTCATTAATGTGTTAAAGACGGTCTCAGCGTTTCTCCTCTGAGCTGCAGACTCGGTGGAGTTTAACGCTGAGAGGAAAGAATAAAACCTCTTTAAACGCTGACAGAACAAAAAACTGCTGAACAGCTCAGAGGGAGTGTGACGCTAATTTCCAGAGATCTGATTGGTCAGTTACTTCATCTGTAATCTAGAAACTCCCCTACTCCTGGGCAACATCAGTTGCCATGATGATAAACCCTAATAAGAAGGATCCACCTTCACAGTACAGGAAACCCAGAGCTAATCCTGGAAAAGGAGAAATCCTGCCTAATAGTGCAGACCTTAGGGGGACATTATGACTCCGCCCCTCCGACCTGACGTGGATGCTGTGGGTTTGGAAAGGAGGATAAAACAGAAACAGATAACTTATTTTTAGAACCGGGGGTCTGACGGTGCACACTCAGAGGTCAGCTTCCTGCTCCGTCCCGACTCTAACGCCACCAAGGTTTCCAAAATAAACTTCCGTTGTACTTCAGTCACACCTGAGAGCAGCAACGGAGACCGTAAACTCATCAGGAAGGTGTTCACTGAGCTCAGGTGAGCTGGACGCTCGTTTCTGTTACACTTCTATCCAATCAGGCCTCAGAGAGGTCGCCCCCTGCTGGATGCTAGGCAGAGCGCAGGTTGAGTTTGGCACCTGAGTTTGTTTAAAGCTGCTCTGTGATTGGAGGAGAGGGTGAGGTCAATGTCACGGCTCCCCTCAGAGGTCATCCAGCTGCAGCTCTGGCGGTACCGGGTCACCTGATCGTATCGGTAGTTGGAGGGGATTCAGAATGCACGCGCATGCACACACCGGTCCTCCTCCAGAGGTGCAGCACCCCCTCCCCCTCCACCCCCCAGCCTCTGTATGCGCCGTCACAGTGCAGACAGAGGTTGTAAACATGGCGGCGGACGGGATGGTGCTCACCAACCACGACCATCAGACCCGCGTGGGGATCCTCACAGGTAAGGACACCGTGTCATCACATGCGCTAAAACGCCTCTGGGCAGCGTACCTGTGCGCCGTTTTGTGCCCGGCTGCCTGCGCAAGTCGGTGTCACGATACGGGCTGTCTCCGCTGCAGAGCGGGCTAACGTTAGCCGCATGCTAACCGGGTTCCCCGAGAGCCGCGCGGCTGCTGGCGCACAGGTGCGCGTTTTGCTCTAAAGAGCGGGATTAACGTGTTTGTGTGTGACTGCGGATTAACGTGTGAGCACCGGCTGCACCTGTCAGCGAAAATGCGGCGCTCAGAGGTGTTTTATTCGCCGTGAAGCGGCCAGGAGTAGGGAGAAGGGCCGGGGAGCTCTTTCAAAATGCGAGACGAGCTGTGCGTGCTGCAGTGAGTGTCTACCAGAAGCCGTGCTTTTATTTTGGAGGTAACCCCGCGGTGTTCCGGTGTTAGTGGCTAGCTTGCAGGTGATATTTTGAGCAGTGTACCGTTACGGAGCCGACATGAGCTGCATTATTCATGTCCCTCTGCGGGTCTGACGAGGGCCTCGGCTCACGGTGGGCTTTTTTTAAGATAACGGGACCTCGCGGCTGTTTAACGGCCGAGGTTTCACCCCGTTAGTGTCCGTTTAACGCAGTAATGAGCGTTTTTCCTCCTCACGCCATTTAGTTCAACATTAAACATGAACGCGCAGCGCGGCACCGAAGCTGTAGCTGATGTTCGCACCGGAGTCGTGCCCGCGGGAGGACTGGGACCAGTGAACCCAGTAACACTGGACAGGGATGCTTAGCTAACTGAAGCTAGCATGGGCAGTCCACTGTGCGCCCAGCAGGGGGCGCTGTGGGAGGGCCCGCAGTGATTTCCACACAAAAACACGCTTCCCACAAATCCAGAATCAGTACTGTGAACTGAAACAAATCAACTGTAATGATCAATATTTTATTCACCGTGACGCTGATTTTTGCCCATAAAACACTAGCATTCGGCTAACATGTGCTGATTGGTGAGTTTTAGAATAGGAGGTCCTCTCGATGGCGTTCTTTTCCAGGTGATACCTCCTGTAGGTGTTAGCGTAGTTATGTGGTTGAAGTGTTTGAAGGTGATGCTAACTGCTGCTGGCTTCATGCCCCAAATCAAAATGGAGGATGTAATAAAGTGGCTTGTGGTGCTCATAGAAAAGTACTTTACTGTATTAAAAATCCGTTAAAATGTCTAAAAATACAACTGTATGTATTGTTTCAATCCTTTCTAGTAAAAACATGCTAAAGATTTCCATGAGAAAAATGTTTATGCCACGAAATGTACATTTTTGTTCTCCAGCTCCATCGAGCTCCATTCATCCAGGAGGAGCGTGAGAGTGCCCTCTATGGAGCAGGAAGAGAACAGCTGCTCTTTCATCCACCGTGCTTGCAGTTCCACGTTAGTGACTTTAACGAGCAGAGAGAACAAAGTTTGAACACACCAAATAACACAGACAACCAGAGCACGATACTGCATCGTACACCCTCTGTTGTAAGGTTCTACGTGTCAGGACATCAGAAAAAATTTGGTGTTAAAAATAAGAAAATACAACCTCAGATGAACAACACGTCGTACATTACACAGTAATTATTTAACAAAAAGACCAACTCCAGAAGTGGTTTAGCTCTTTCAGCAGCAGTGACCTGCAGTGATCGGTCTGCGCCATCACTGTGGACGAGCGTTGGTCGTTGAGGTCTGCAGCATTCGTTCATGCACAGCTCTCTGAGCTCTGCAGCAGCTCCGTTCTTTCCTTTTTCAGACGTTCTGTTGGATCTTTGTCCTGCTGATGACCCAGTTTGGTCCCAGCTTTATCTGTGGGACATCTGCACTCTGGTCTCGTCTCAGAGCACATCGTTCCTGTTCAGTTCCTTTGAGCACTGCACGCTCTGATCTTGTGGTGAATTTGCTGCATCCACTGCTGGGAGAATGTGGATCCACCCTGTTCTCTCCTATAGAAGCAGCGAGGGTCGAGGTCTCACACAGTTTCTGTACCTATTTTCCCGTAAATGAATTCTGACTAAGTTTAATATGTCACGTTGGTTTTTTTAAAGGTTGTATTTAAATCATTTGTCTGTCTTTTGACTGTGACTGTTTCTGCTAATATTCGTAGGCGAGCACTGATCAAACGTTTCCCAGTCCGGATGCTGACTCCTTGTATTTGAGTTCCTGACGTAAAAGAAAGTAATAAAGGACGAGAGGAGCATGATAAATAAAATTAAAAAAAACCTATGTTTTGGCGTTACTCTTCTCGTTTACTGTTGTCAGATTGGAGCTGAGTGTGAGAGTCTTTCCTGCTGTTATGTACACAAACGGTTTCAAACCTGCGAAGCAAACCACTGAAATCATATTGAAAGCCAGACTGAGCTGTGAATCAGGTGAGGATACTCGGGTAGAGTCCAGGAATCAGAAAACAGCAGGAGGAAATTAACCAAACAGCTGAAGTCGACTGACGTTGTCCCCCTTTGAAGTCCAAAGTCTGGATGAGGAAGATCAGGGCTTCCTGTCATGTGACGTGCGAACTCTCGGTCTATTCCTGGTTCCTCAGATGCGCTGCTCTTTGCTATTTCATTGTTTGTCTTGATCCGTTAACTCTGGACTTGCAGCGGCACTGAGCACGCCTGCAGGACGGCGTTCTTCTACAAGCTTCGTGGTTGTGAGCGAGGGTTTTTTGAATCTGCTGAGGTCTTCCCTGCCAGCTCCTCAGAGTTATCGGCCGTTTCCTCCATCTTCCTCTGCAGCACTTCACCCTGAGCGGGTCCTTGAAGGTCCGTCCTTCAGCTCTGACAACACGGCCGCAACATTTCAGTCAGTAGAGCTTCACGTGTAGCTCTTCAGCTGTCCCTCAGACTTCATTGTGGTTGTTGTTGGTCATGTGATCAGTGTAGGAGGTCTTTCCTGTGGCCGTGGTTTTGTTTGGACGCTCTGCTGGAGAGGACGAGGACCTGCAGGTCTTGTTTTGTCCTGCTGCTCTCAAACTCTGCAGTTGTTCAGTCTTGTTGGCACAGCGTTACCAGGCGTCCTTTGAATTTGTTGTTTCTGTCACTCTCATTTGTAAGTGCCATTTATTCTTTGTGATCACTCTCTGACTTCCCCTCAGAAATAAAGATTTTGTTCACACGGATGATGCTAACAACGACCTGTTCTGCTCACTTCCTGTTTTTTCATTTTAAGACTGGACGAGGATTTTGGCGTTTGTGTTCTTGTAACTTGTGGAGAAACTTCGATCCTCCAAAAAAACTCATCCTGTTGGTTTCCAGCTCCCTGTTTTTATCTTTGGACTCTGCTACAGCAGCTTTGCATGATTTACAGTTGATAATAATCCTTCTTTATCTCACACTAGAGTTGGATGTCTCGAGACCGGTCTCGAGACCACTTTTACGTGGTCTTGGTCTCGTCTTGGTCTCGACGGACTTTTGTCTTGGTCTCGGTCTTGGTCTCGCTGTCTCGGTCTTGCGCTCTCAAATCGACATAGTGTTCGGGAGATTTGGAGTCAACCATCAGCGGAGCGGGGGGTGTCTTACTGGGCTTAAGCCCGGGTCATTTTTTTCTGAAGCATGGGGTTTTTTGGAGTGTAATTTGTTTGTTAGATGCCTGACTGACAACTGTATAAAACAAAAACAACACACGAAGCACAGAGCGCACCGTCCTAAATTCCCCCTGATTTTGGTATGATCCGAGCTTTGGCACTAGGCGACTGAGCACAGCACCCATGTGAGCGAGGGGGGAGAAGCTGCTGCCTGCGAGTTTGCTGCAGAGGAGAGCTTAAGTTTGACCAGGTACCAACGGAAATCATTCGTACTGAACTAATAATGTAAATATGACGGTGTATCACAAAAGATTGATATCAAACTGATCACTTGGTTGCGTTACTTACTCTTCGAGTGGATCAACAAATGGATAAATAAAAAGCCGAACGACAATGCTGATTTTTTTTAGAGAGTCTTAGCTTACATCTCATATTTTCAGTTGTTACCCTCCACGGCTAAACAAACTCTCTAAATCGGTTTCAGTTGTGTACTGATGAACACAACAATGGACATAAGGAGCTTCTTTCAAAGAAAAAACTCAGGTAGATGTTATTTTATATATTATGCTTTGTATGTTGTTGTTGTATGTTCAGTATATCTATGCAAAACAAGAGGAATTTCAATACACAGCAGTATATTCACAGTTGAAACCAGATATTTACATACACTTTAGGGAGAAAACATAAAACCTTTTTTTTACTGTTAAACATCAATTTAGAGTAAACTTTTGTTTTAGATAAATAAATGTTGTAATGTCTTTTGAATTAGTTAAATGTCAGAATAAAAAGAGGGAGCTGTCTATTTTAATCACTTTCATCAAATGTAGGAGTACATATACACTAAGTTTATTGTTAATTAAGATTAATTAAGAAAACTCCAGATGATTCCATTCTGAGCTTAAGAAGCTTCTGATTGGTTAGTAGAGTCCATGTGGGTAAATTGGTGGCACAGCTGTGGATGCATATAAGGCAAAACACAGAGCCTGTTTCTTTGAAATGGGAAAGTTTCTTTGAAAAATCAAGAGATGTCAACCAAAACACCTGGAAAAGAATTCTGGAAAAGAATTGTGGAGCTCCATAAGTGTGGCTCAATTTTGAATACAATTTGGTGCCATTTACAATTAAGAAATACAGACAGTTTCTCTCTTTACTCTTAAAGTTAACAAATATGTTTTTTATATTTATCAATCTAAAAAAATAAACATTTAGTCTGATTTGATGTTACAATTAAAAAGTGTTTGTGTTTTTATCTGAAGAGTATGTAAATATCTGGTTTCCACTGTATATTTGTGTTTGGCTTGATTGTCAGCACAAAGAGGGAGAGAGAGGAACAGAGAGGGAGAGAGACGACGAAAATGACGACAGAACAGAGATGGAACAAGAGCAGGTGAGACACACAAGTTAGTCAAATGGTTGTTTGCCAAAAACTCATCAGAACATGTATCTCGTACCTATTGTATCTTTTTAGATAGCGTTTGTTACTTTTAAAATTCTATATTTATTAAGTTATGCAGGCTTGTTTGCTCAACAAGGCTAAATAATTATATAAACTTTTCAGAATCTAAATAGTGTACTTTGGTAGAATTAAAAAATAAGTGTAGTGCAGGTCTAAGATGATTTTTAGTGCTGCTATCATCTAGTTCTGATTCTGGTTCTGTCTTGGTTACTGTTGTAGTCCTGTTTTAATTCTGGATCAGTTCTGGGTCTGGTTGAATTGGGGTTTAGTCCCTGTGTCTTGATACAGGCCCGACTTTGTTCTGCCTTGCTGCTTAATTAAAAAACTATATATATATATATATATATATATATATATATATATGTATATGTATATATATATATATATATGTATATGTATATATATATATATATATATATATATGTATATATATATATATATATATGTATATATATATATATATATATATGAAGTCATTCTTTTTTGAACAAAGCTCAAAACAGAGCCTAATAATCTTTGTCATTTCTACCCCCACTTAATTTCCTTTGGCTGCTCAGCTCTCACACAGTGGCTCAGCTACGCTCCAATCCCTCCATATTGTGGCCAATCACATGCGAGGATATAGGATAATATCATTATGTGAAAAACAGAGAGGGTGAGAGACGCAACAGTCAAGTGGAGCATGCGTCAGTCCTTTCAGTGAGTGAGTGAGACAGTAGACAGCGGTGAGGAGGGCTGTGCGAAAGCAAAAACACATAAATATGCCCGAGACCCGTAAACGAAGCAGCATCTGGCTGCAGTTTAAAGACTTTTTTTGTCTCGGTCTTGGTCTTGGTCTTGTCTTGGTCTCGATACCCTCTGGTCTTGGTCTTGTCTTGGTCTCGATACCCTCTGGTCTTGGTCTTGTCTTGGTCTCGGATTAGGCGGTCTTGACTACAAGTCTATCTCACACTGAGCCTTGTGCAGCTCCTCGGTTCATCCATGTCTGAATTGAGCCGATTTAGCTCCTCCACCTTTAAGACAGCTTTGTTCTGATTGTCTGTGAAGGTTCTCAGTAGGGCTGCCACGATTACGTCGACTATCAAAATCGTCGACGACTAATTTAATAGTCGACGCGTCGTTTGAAGCTTTGTAAGATCATGAAAGACGCAGGAATAAGTAGTAGGATTTAAGAGTGTAATAACGGACTGAAACAGAAGGTGGCAGCACTGCATGTACAAGGATGCCAGCTGTTGTTAAACCCCGAAGAAGAAGAAGCTGTGTCCGGTATCGTAGCTGTGTCCAAATTCAGGCCGCATCCTTCGGAGGCCGCAGTTGAAGGCCGATGACGTTACAGCAACGCGGCGAAGACTGTCCAAATTCGAAGATTCCCCCAAATGTGACCTTCATTTCCCCAGATTTGAAGGATGGGTCGGCGTATCCTTTGTGGCACAACCTATCCCAGAATTCATAGCGCGGCTCAGCCAACTCCAGTTTCCAACAATGGCGGCAGCTAGTTAGTTTTAATATTACTCTTATTATTCTTTCTGTGTCACAAAATAAACGTTTAAGATATTTTCAGGCGAGAATGTAGCTGTGTAAGCCTCAAATATCTGCTCAGTTTATCAAGACACCACATATTTGTAAAAATGCTCCGAGGTTTTCGGAGACGTCTGTTACCCACTAGCTCGATAGCGAGCCGGGAACGGCACACTCCCGGGAAATCGTTTTCAGATCACCGCGGTCTTTCGCTACTCAGGGTAAACGTGATATACAAGTCACTTAGATAACCTGAAAATGTTATTGTTTGTCTTATTCAGTGTTTTATTTGTTCGTGAGTAAATCTGTTTGGCTGAGATTAGATTAAGTAAAACTTTCTTATTTCCCCGGGTGGGAATTAATAAAGTGTCTGAAAAACGTCAGACAGAAAACTGATTATCAGAAGTGTGAGATGCTCGAGAATTTACTCCGGTGTCCTGTTATATTTTAGATAGCAAGGAGTTTATTAAACCTCACAGAAACAATCTGCAAATGTCATTAAAATTGAATAAACTATCATCTTGTCTTTATTTTTAGTTAGCACATACCTTAAACACTGTAACAGAGCTGTAAGCTAATGATAGTTATATAAGAGCAGATGCTGCTGGTAGGGCTGGGCTATATCATACCGTTCATGGTACTATGGTGTAATTTTGGGCAACGATAGGAAAATGAAATATCGCGATAGAATATGGGTAAAACGCGCATGCGCAGTGCCTTTGTTTACATACGCATATGGCGGCGACGCAGAATGAGAAGAGCGAAAGCGGATCGTTGAATGAAATGTATGAACCAGAACTGGTTTGTAAAAATGCTGCAGTGGTGTGGAACTGGTTTAGCTTTCGTCCGTCAGATACACAACAAAGCACTATTTTTGGTAGCGCATGCTAGCGGGCCGTCGTTATTACCGTGTTGTTTGGAAAATACGGCACACTTAAAATCAATCCTTTGATTTTTCTGAAAGTCGACAGAGCCCCTTATAATCCCGTGTGCCTTATGTATGAACTCTGGTTGTGTTTACTGACCTGGAAACGATTTTATGTGCACGGCGCTCGAAAATCTGTCACATGTTTCAGTACGACTTTGCTAAGCTACGAAGCCGCACCGCTTGATGGATTGTCGGAGCATTACGGCTATCGTAGGCGGAGCCTCGCGGAGTGATACGTACTGTGCTTCAACATAATGTTACCGTATTCTGTGTGTATAAGCTCTTTTTAAGTGTTGTGGATATTATACATGGTTATGCTGAGGATATGTCGGCCAGTTTCCACTGGAAATGCCTTTTGGTTAAACTGTCAGCAAGGAATTTGCATTTGCACTGTTAAATTTCTATATAACTTTAATGCAGATAAAAACAGCTGCTTGTTTAAGTGAAAATACATTGATGGGTTTTTTGCACTAATAAAGTTGAGGAGTCGTAAAGTATTTTGTCTAGTGTCAATTATATCGTCAGTTATATCGTTAGCGCAAATTTTCAAATGTATATCGTGATAAATATTTTTGGTCATATCGCCCTGCTCTAGCTGCTGGTGCAATAAGCTGTACGTTTGACGTCCAATGGATGATGATCTGATTAGTCGACTAATCGCAAAAATAATCGGTGACTAGTCGACTATCAAAATAATCGTTTGTGGCAGCCCTAGTTCTCAGTCATCCAGGTGTCGTAGTCTAAGGAGCTTGGAAAAAAAGCATCTGGACTTCTTTAAGTAGCTTGAAGACGTTTTCACCTCTCATCTGAAGAACTGAAGAAACAACTTAAAGAAGTACAGACGCTTTTCTTTCCAATAGCCTTGGACCTTTGTTCTGATTGGCTGCCTCTCACAAACAGAGGGTTCAAACAACAGGTAGGCGGGGCTTCCGCAGCTGAGATGAGCATACAAGGGCGTCCCCTATTTGTGACATCATGCAGGTCCAGCCTGAGAGTTCAGAGCAGCCTTAGCTTTGGGCTCACACTCTGAGCTCAGTGTTTGAAACGTGCAGCACTGGAACACGAGACATGTGACAGGAAGTGAGGAGGAGGTGTGTGTGTGAGAAACCGTGCTGAGCTGTTCTTCCTCTGCAGTGAGCGACAGCTGCTTCAAGAACCTGGCTGAGGACCGCAGCGGCGTGAACCTGAAGGACCTGGTCCACGACCCCTCGCTGTGAGTCCTCATCAGCAGATCTGCAGCATGCACGTACACACACGAGCAGCATGACAGTAACTGTCATTGTGTCACTTCCTGCAGACTAGGAGGAGTCATCGCGGCCTACAAGATCGTTCCAGATGAGATCGACGAGATCAAGGTAATCCCCAAAACAGGAGTCCTTTTTAATATCTCTGTTTGTGCCACTAAAGGGAAACGATGGAACGCTTTTTCACAGACGTTTGTCTGTCAGTGGGCGGGGTCTTCGTGTAAGTGAGGTCGTCCGCAGCTCTCGTCCAGTCAGACGGCGGTAAACTGGTTTAAACCCACTGAGCATCATAAATACACGTTAAGGATTTGGATTGAAACAAATTAGAAATCAGTAAAAATTCTGAGTTGTGATTATTTGTAATCGTGACGTCTGCTCCACACGCACGAGCAACATGGCCTCTGTCTTTATGCATCGCTGTGTCCACGTGATCGCCACCGCCGGCATTTCAGACTGACACGTTTCTGTTTCTCTGATTCTGTGGCCGTGATTGCGGTGGCATTGGTGCTTTTATTTTGGCGGTGACGAGCTGCGTGTGTTTGCAGGAAACTCTGCTGGAGTGGTGCGACGAACAGGAGCTGAACCTCATCCTGACGACCGGAGGGACCGGCTTTGCTCCGAGAGATGTTACTCCTGAGGTACAGGAGGTTCGGAGGCGCGGCTCGACGGCAGACCGCCGTGTTCTAACTCGCTGTGGTTTGTCGTTTTCTAGGCCACCAGGGAGGTGATCGAGCGAGAGGCTCCGGGAATGGCTCTGGCCATGCTGATGGGATCTCTCAACGTCACGCCACTGGGCATGCTGTCCAGGTGAGCGCTCTCGCTGCTCATTGACCAGTCACTGTAACGTGGCGTGCGTTTATCTTTGTAAATTCACATCTGGATCTGGAATGTTTTGGGAAACTGTCTGAATTTAATGCGGCGGCACGTCGAGGTTTAACCCTCTGAGGTGATCAGCAGGTGTGTCAGAGGATGATGTCACAGCTGTACTCGGGTCAGTTATGGAGCTCCGATAAGAAGCAGACTGTGGCAGATGTTCCTCCCGAACCTCCAGATGTGCTCCTGCATTAATGGTGCCTTCACAGTTAGTCCTGTCACGTGACCATCTTAAACTCTCGACCTCTCTGGGAGGACTTCCTGTTTCTTCTGTTACACACAGGATTCTGATGAACGGTGCAGTTTAAGTTTGACACAGTGTGTTTTCTAACCTGCTCTGTGTGTCCTCTCCTCTG
The DNA here is from genome assembly GCF_963576455.1 of Neolamprologus multifasciatus. Taxonomy (NCBI): domain Eukaryota; kingdom Metazoa; phylum Chordata; class Actinopteri; order Cichliformes; family Cichlidae; genus Neolamprologus; species Neolamprologus multifasciatus. Next base: position 620,524 of record NC_140457.1, on the reverse strand, counting down.
CAGGCCTGTTTGTGGTATTCGTGGCAAAACTCTGATCATCAACCTTCCAGGAAGCAAGAAAGGCTCTCAGGTACGAGTCTGACTTTACTCTGCTCGGTCTGCACCGCGTGGATCTTTGCACTGAACTCGCCGGGTGTGTCGTAAGACGTGACGATCCAGTCAGGTGGAGCTCAGCGTTTGTGTTATTTACCGTTAAAGTAGGAAGAGTTGAACTGCGTCATTATAAAACTACAGATGTTGGATACAGACCTCTGTGGGTGTCTCCAACCTTCTCCCTGACCAGCTCAGTCTGAGTGCGTTCAAGCGACGTCCTGAAACGTCGAGCAGCTTTTAAAAGTATAAGAGAGTCTGAAAATATAAAGTTTGAGTGTCTAAGCCCCCAAACGTGTGTGATCCACAGCTCTGAGTAACACAGGCTGAGTCAGGAGGACGGCGTGTCTGAGCTCAGACTCTGTGCACCAGTGAAACCAGTACACCTGTCACTGCAGTCCAGTTCACACGCATCTGTAAAGTGTGGGAGCTCATGGACTTCTGTGTCCCACTCGCTCCAGCAGTGAGTCAGACTGTTTACAGACAGGATTTGTAGGCGGAGCCAGGTGTCTCACCTGTGTGCTCTCGAGATCTGGTGGTTCTGTTCAGGTGGCCTCCAGCTCACACAGGAGCGGTTTGCGGCGGGGAGGAGAAAGCCAAAAAATGGCGGGGTGCCATCCTCAGTCTATAAAACTCAGAATGGCTGAAAGGAGCAGCTCGCCCTTCAGTGGCTGGCCCCTCCCTTACAGGTGGAGGGAGGAGTTCAGACTTTTGATATGCGCTCAGAGTAGAGCTGCTGCTCCTCCACATGGTCGGACATCTGACCAGGACGCCTCCTGGACGCCTCTGGCTGAGGAGGCGTGGGGCGGACCCAGGACAGGCTTGGGAATGACTTGGATGAGCTGGAGGAGGGGGCTGGGTTTGGGCTACTCCGCGCGACTGCTGTTCGTGTAAACGATCCGCTGTGGGTGCAGCGTCTGCTGTGAGAGTTTGACGCCATGACGACGATGATGATGATGATGATGAAACTTTGATTTTTCAGGAGTGTTTTCAGTTCATTCTGCCCGCTCTGCCTCACGCCATCGACCTGCTGCGCGAGGCCACGGTCCGGGTGAAATCCACGCACGCCGCCCTGGAGCAGCTGCCCTCCCCCTCCCCTCTGCAGGCCAACACGTACGCCAACACACACACCAACACGCACACCATGGAGCGCGGGACCCAGTGTGAGGAGGAGGATGACGAAGAGGAGGACCGGAGGAGAGGTCGGCACGCGCACAACCACCACCATCATCACCACCACCACCAGCACGGCTCCTCCCACATCACCGCAGCCGCCATCGCTGCCAAGGTAAGCGGTGCGCAGGCCGCACGTAGAGCGGCGGCGGTGCTGGAAGCTGCCAGATGAAAGTTTAATGATCAGTGTGGGGAAAGTGGGTCACTGCAGCAGCTACTGTACCACAGACGCATGCAGCGGCTGCTGCAGGACGCACAGGAATTACCGGGAAGCGAGCGCTCCGCGGGCAGGACGGGAGACAGGAGGCCCGCCTCCCAGTAGCGGAATGACATTTAGAAAACACTTCCTCCTCAGGGTCAGGCGGGTCGTTACAGGCTCCGCCCACGGGGCATTGCAGGTTCTTATAACTGTAGAAGAAATGAGCACCAAGGAAACTCGTTTTTCAATCCGTCGTCACGTTTAGATCCACAGGTCACGTGACAGAGCATCACGTGACCTGTGTCAGACGCTGTGAAGAAGTTTCCATCAAACTGGTCATCATGGCTCCTTTATAAAAGGAAGAACTTGTCAGGTTTTAACACTGAAGCTTTGTTTTTTAGAGAGGAGACGACAGGAAGTGATGATGTGAGGACAGTTTCGGTTCATCGATACGCGTGTAAACATTTAAACTCGAGCATGACCTCCATCGTGTTCGGGGTTACCCGATGCAGGGATGTCCAGTCTGGACTAACTGTTGGCTTTAGTGTTGTTAGTTTGTAGCGTTGCTCTTAAAGCCACACCCCCACGGTGACCGCGAACAGCTCCTGTCGTATCAGTGAATTTACAGAACGAATCCGTGTGTGTGAGCCCAGGTTTGAGCTGTGACGTGTGGAATGTTTCACTTCATCCCATCATGTCCTTCACCTGTGTGTGTGTGTGTCCATCAGATGAGCCATGCTGTGCTCATGGCTAAAGGGAGTCCCTACCTGCCTGGCCACACCCCTGTCCCTCCCACTCATTTCACCTGCTCCTCTGCCCATGACCATCAGGTGAGACTCCACACATGCACCTGTCCTCTCCTCTCATTGGTCAGTTCATTGTGTCAGTCACCATTCTTCATCAGCTCCTGCCTGAACTAGCTTGAAGATTATCTGATGCCGCCTTTTTTTAAGGTGGACCTACTATGAGTTCCAGTTCAACCTATGATAATAATGCTGGTAGTAAAAACAAATCAGAAAGTATTCAGAGTATGAAAGTAAAACTTTGCATGACTTCATTAAATATAGTAAAGTTATAAAAAGAACAGCTGATTGTGAGGGGGTCAGGGGTTATGGAGCAAGTGTTCAGCTTTGCAGCTTTAGGCTCCAATAAAACAACTGAAGGAAATCATTGGACTAGCATTATGTGTGTGTGTGTGTGTGTGTGTGTGTGTGTGTAGATCCCGGACTCGATCATTTCTCGAGGTGTTCAGGTGCTTCCACGAGATTCGGCCTCTTTAAGCTCCACCCCCTCCGAGTCACCCCGGGCGACACAGGCAACTTCCCGCCTTTCCACCGCTTCGTGCCCGACACCCAAGGTACAAACAAACCTTCACACATGCACACAGACAGCACCGCTAAGAGCTCGGCAACAAAAAACGCCATTCTGCATGAAACACCAGCTTTCCTGTTTGTGCTGTGTAACGGTCATAGAGCATGCCCAGTAGATGTACGCTGATTGCTGATCGAAGCCCTTTATCAAACAATGACAAGCACTTCCTGCATGATGAGAGCTTTTAATTACTTTCTTTATTTCCTAACCTCCTCCGTTCACTTCATAGAACCAGAAAAATCACATTTGATTCCCTGGCATAAAAAGCTGCAGCTTCAGGGCCGAGCCAATTTATGGTGAATAACAAACTCGTGTGTTCGACTTCATTGGAGCAGAAAAACGAGTATTCACAGTTAGACTTGGTTCACGTGCCATTTTCTCAAATATCAAATACTTTCTTATTGCCAGTATCTGAACAGATTACCATGTAATTTAAAAACACGCTAAGAAAAGTTTCTTCCTGTTTGTCCCGTGGCGTTCCCTAAGGTGCTATCCTGGGTCCTCCATTATTCCTTATATACTTGTTTTCTTGTATATGTTTCCATTTTTTTCGTTGTTATTGTTGTTGTTTGTTTTTTTAATCACTAGTATTTGAACTGATTGTAAAATTATTAAATCAATTACATATTCCCCAGCTTTCTGGTCACCTCTAACATGTTATTTAAATGAGCGCCACTAACTAATGTTAGCTTAGCAATAAGGTTAGCGAGTTAAGGTTAGCCAGCTACATGCTAAGTTGACTATGAAGTAGTTTGTGTGTGTTAGCAGCTAAGTTTAAATTAGCTACCATTAGCCAAAAACCTGCCAATGTAATGAATAAAGAGCTGTCTAAAATGAAACCCTAAATACAAACTGATCTGGGAGCTATATTGGTTATTTTCATGTTTCTTTGTCAGTGAATATTACAAGCTAATCCTTGCTAGATTCATGCACTGTAGCTAAGTCATAGCTTGTTGGCTAACTTTGTCTGCACTATGCCTGAAATGAATTAAATGCTAGGTGGCTAGCTTCCCAAAATCATTTACCTGTTAAGTGAACCATTGTTATAATTTACATTTTATATAAAAATATGATTTTTGTCAGAAATTAAATGATGTAACCATTTAAATAGATAGCAAACTAGCTTAGAGCGGGCTTGGTTAGCTAGCTGGCTGTAACTTAGCTTTACAGCTTGTAGCAGACATTTATAACATCCAGGTCAGGTGTAGTGTGTGTGCTGCTCAGTCAGCTGTTGGACAAACATACATGATGTACAGACCATACAACAGAGAAACATGACAAAGTAGGACAGTCTGTGCATGACTCGGCATATTTTAGATGCTAACAGATGGGTTTCTGAGGCTTTATGCCTCACCTTTTAATTTTAACTTGTGAAACAAACTTACCCCCCCCCCCCCAATGGTAACTATCGGTAACCATCATCACAGCATCATTAGACTGTCACAGATGAGCATCTTTAGGTCAGATTTGAATATCAGTGTCATTGCAGGTGTAAGCAGTGATCGTCCTGATTGAAGCTCTCGTTATGTGCATGAACTTTATTCAGGAAGTCTCGGGACGTGTGCTGTCTGTTGAATGGGAGTGAATGGGACTGTGATGGTTGGAAACACTCAGATCTATTGAGATGTCTTCAGTTGTGGTAATTTAAAAATAAATGACCTAAAAATGTAGCATCAAATTATGCTTAAATCGTCTCTGCAAAGCAGCCAATCATCAACCTTATGTACCTTTGCTTTTAGTAAGAAGACGCCGGCTTTCTGACCTCTGGCTTTAATTTGCTGTTAACATCAGCTAGGAGAGCAGAATTAAAGCTCTGGCTCATATCTGCTGTTTATTCAACGCTCAGACTGATCTGATGAGTAAAGTTAACCCGACTCGCTCTCTCGGTGCTCCTGAAATGCTTGAATGTTGCATCCAGAGTCATTGTTTATGTTTCCACATCCTGTGAATGAGACGCATGAAAAGAAAATGATTCTTTAAGATGATTTCAATCAAAATAATCTGTTTTTCTGCAGGTTCAGTCACGATGTGGCAGCAATGAGAACATACTGAGAGCCAGTGAGTTCAGTATGTGTGTCGTTTACCTTTAAAGCTCGAAAAAATAGTTTGCAGGTGTTTACAGGTGTGTGTGTGTGTGTGTGTGTGTGTGTGTGTGCGCACTCATAGGCCACAGCGCAGTTGACATCAGTAAAGTGGCGCGCCGTCATCGCATGTCGCCGTTCCCGCTGACATCCATGGACAAAGCCTTCATCACTGTTCTCGAGATGACGCCTATTCTGGGAATTGAAGTCATTAACTACAGAGGTGAGTGTGTGTGTGTGTGTGTGTGTGAGTGTGTGTGTGTGTGAGCCCTGCACGCCCACGTCCACTAACTTCTCCACCACAGAGCTGATGCTGCTGTGTTGATGGGAGAAGCACTTCAGCACCTGCACACGCTGTTTGAACCATGAATGTGTAAATGTTGCTCCACCTGTTTGACTTACGGAGGTTTTGGACCTGAAAGTCAATCCAGGCTTTTCCCCGCCGTCGGTCAGCTCGTCCGGTCAGCTCGTCCGGTCAGCTCGTCCGGTCAGCTCGTAGCCGCCCTCCTCCGTCGTTCCTCCACAGGCTGCGAGAACCGCTCCTCCCACAGAGTTCAGATTGTAGTGAAACGATGAATTTGTCCCGGATGAGCCTCTGAGGAAGTCTTCTCTCTCTGCAGATGGTTTGGGTCGAGTTCTCGCTCAGGACATCTATGCCAAAGACAACCTTCCTCCGTTCCCTGCCTCTGTTAAAGACGGCTACGCTGTGCGAGGTGAGACTGTGGGCACCGCCTCAAACATCTGCGTTGTTTTACCTTTTATCTGAACTGAAAGCTCTAACCGACTCATGTTTGACTCGTAGCTGCCGATGGCCCGGGAGATCGCTTCATCATGGGGGAATCGCAGGCTGGACAGCAGGTCGGCTCTCACACAGCAGCTTTGTGCATAACCATCATCTGTCAACCAGATTCTGTGGGAGACGCTGCTAACCTCAGCGTTATCTATGAGCGGGCTCATGGTACACACGCCATGATCGGCTCGGACCGTTTAAGTTCACGTATGTGCAGAATGTAGATCAGGATCAGATTGATGCACATCACCGTTCATATCAGCAGTGAAGGCAGACGACGGTCTGACAGAGCAGGAAGTCCTCTGCAGCCAAACGCTGGCGGAATAACAGCTGCAGTTCCTCTAACGTCCACTTGAGGCTCCAGAATTTAGAAAACTCGTCTCCTCCTGATTACTGTGAATTTCAACCTTGACTAAAAGCCTTATTACCAGATGATGTCATCGCTCGGTAAACTGTGCTTCCTGTGTTTTCAGCCCACCCACACAGTGATGCCAGGTCAGGTGATGAGGGTGACGACCGGCGCTCCGATTCCCTGCGGAGCTGATGCTGTGGTCCAAGTAGAAGACACGGAGCTGCTGAGGGAGTCTGAGGATGTAAGAACACCAGGATGAAGGTCGATGGCGCTGTGCGTGAGCCTGCTGGCTTTACTTCCTGTTCGTCTGTTACAGGGCACCGAGGAGCTGGAGGTGAGGATCATGGTCCAAGCCCGGCCCGGGCAGGACATCAGGTGAGAGGAACGCTTCTCAGGTCGTGATGTCAAACGGGTGAAGGAGCAGCGTAACAATTTGGTGCTTTTGTGTCCACGCAGGCCGATCGGGCACGACATCAGGCGAGGGGAGTGCGTTCTGGCTAAAGGCACGCACATGGGCCCGTCTGAGATCGGCCTGCTCGCCACGGTGGGAGTGACCGAGGTCAGCGTGCACAAGTTCCCCGTGGTGGCCGTCATGTCCACCGGGAACGAGCTGCTGAACCCGGAGGATGACCTCCACCCGGGGAAGATCAGAGACTCCAACCGCTCCACTCTCCTCGCCACCATCCAGGAGCACGGATACCCGACCATCAACCTCGGCATCGTCGGAGACAAGTGAGCGCGTTTCCCCACCTGTCGCTCCAGTCTGATCATTTCCTGTTCTGACATCTTAAAAAAGCTCCACCCCCCAGCACGGTGCAGTCAGGGTTTAATCTGTCATCCACCGTCTGAGGTCCCTCAGTGGGAAAGTCCGACCTCAGTCTGTATCCTGAACTTCCTGTGACGCCCGTGTGTCCTCTCTCTGCAGCCCCGACGACCTGCTGTCAGCTCTGCACGAGGGAATCAGCCGTGCTGATGTCATCATCACCTCAGGGGGCGTGTCCATGGGAGAGAAGGTACAGTAACTTCAGTAACTTAACTAACTTCAGGCCACGCCCACCTGCTGACGGTCTCAGCTGCAGTACCAACTGCACGTTCGCTCAGGAAGTGAAGCAGGACTGGGCGGACTTCTTCGCCGCTGCTACAGGAGGTGTGTCTCTGTGGAGTGAGACCGCAGCAGGTGGGCGTGGCCTAAAGTACCTCAGTGTAAAGCTCACTGATGGAGTGACGCACTGAGCAGATGTTCTGGTCGTCAGTGTGCAGGAAACCTGACTGTGTGTGTCTGTGATCAGGACTACCTGAAACAGGTGCTGGATATCGACCTGCACGCGCAGATTCACTTTGGCCGAGTCTTCATGAAGCCAGGGTAAGACGGAGACTTCCTGCTTTAGTCCAGAACGTCACCACAGTCACACCTGTGAGAAATACCTGAGAGCTTAAAGCTTCAGGCGGCTGTTAATGAGCCTCAGCTGTGGCTGCACGTTAGTCTGTTCACTGCAGTCACAAATGTTTCTCTGATAGCTGAAGGACTTCCTCACTGCAGGTACTCGCAGTACTCACAGTACTGCAGGTACTCGCAGTACTCACAGTACTGCAGGTACACCTGGCAGCTGATACCTCTGCCTCTGCTCACGCTGCTGTGTTTCTGTCCCTCAGTCTTCCCACTACCTTTGCCACAGTCGACATCGACGGGACACGAAAACTCATCTTCGCCCTGCCAGGTAACATAATAACCCTGCTGTGTAATTCACCTGCCTTTGAAGCGTCCTCGGGTCGTCTCCACAGACGCCTGTGATCAGTGTCACGAAGCAGGAAGCTTGAGAGCGTCCTGAGCCCAGACTTTAACCTCCAGAAAGCTTCAGTGCAGGCTGAACGTCAGCAGCCTCCAGAGACGGGCTGAGAATTAGCAGTTACTACATGTACTGTATTGTGAAGTACATGTACTGTATTGTGAAGTACATGTACTGTATTGTGAAGTACATGAAGGAGGAAAAGAAATGAATACTAATCAACAGCTGACGCAGACACTCTTGTTTCGTATTCGTTACAGGAAGCATCTTAAAATAACTCCTCACAGCTCCGTGAATGTTCCAGCAGCGCCTCATCGACACTCCAACGACCACGTTTATGACATCATTCAGAGGCTGCTCGTAAACGCGCCACATCATGTTATCGAGCTTCTGCACCATCATCACATGTGGTCTGTTTATTGTTTCCAAGGTAACCCAGTGTCCGCTGTGGTGACGTGTAACCTGTTTGTGATTCCTGCTCTGAGGAAGATGCAAGGCATCCTGGATCCTCGACCTACAATCATCAAAGCGAGGGTAACGCACGCACACACACACACACACACACACACACACACACACACACACACACACACACACACACACACTCTGAGGTCGTGCTGTAACCCTGCTGCAGGCGAAGCTGAACCGAGTGTTTGATGCATCACTCAGGTTAACACATTATTGTTGTAGTAACAGTAACAGCAGCGTTTGATGGACGTCTGCTGTTCTTCTCTTCAGCTCTCCTGTGACGTTAAGCTGGACCCCCGGCCTGAGTACCACCGCTGCATTCTCACCTGGCATCACCAGGAGCCGCTGCCCTGGGCTCAGAGCACAGGTGAGCGCACACACACACACGGTGTGTATCGTCAGTCATTGGTGTCTAAGCGCTGCTTCCTGTTTCCTCCTCGCCGCGGTAAACTCTTCTCGTCCACACGATTAACTTTATTGATCACATCATAAAGATGTTGCACACGTTCATACAGCCGTTCAGCTTCCTCACTGCACTTGGCCCAAATGAGCCGTTACGCTTGTGTCCTGTAGCGCCGCCCTCAGAGCTTTACATCAGCTCGTCCAATCAGGTTTGTCGTCACCGGCCGCTGTGACGGTTTGTCTGCTCTGAGTCCAGCTCACGGATACTCGCTCCAAAGTCTCTGAACCTCCCAACGAGGACTCATCTCCAACCGGCTTTCTTGAAGTTTTCTCCTAAATTCATCGTGCGTGTTCCCAGATACCCGAGGCTTCCGCAGAGCGTCCAGTGACGCGACCGCGCACACCCGTCCATCGCGCTGGCTCTGTGGTCGACATCAGTCAGCTGATTTATGTTGTTCTGACCGCTGCCTCGGTCAGTGTCCTGTCAGTCATCTCACTTGGGTAACGCGACTGACCACGCCCCCTCCTCCCTGCAGGTAACCAGGTGTCCAGCAGGCTGATGTCCATGCGCAGCGCCAACGGCCTGCTGATGCTGCCCCCTAAAACCGAGCAGTACGTGGAGCTGCACAAGGGAGAGGTCGTGGACGTCATGGTCATCGGACGGCTATGATGCAGGTACGGCGGCTCCACGGACGCACTGAGCACGTGCGAAGCGTGTGCTTCCTGTTAACGCTTCTTTTTCTCTCCAGACTGAAACGTCACTCGCTACCGATTACCATGGCAACGCCAGGACTTCTTGTCTGCACAGGAAACAGCCGGGGTGGGGGGCGGGAAGTGGTGCATGTCTACCTGGTCGCCATTAGCTGTGATGTCATATGCAACAGCCAATCGGAGCCAGCGCAGGCTGAGTCCTCATTGGTCTGCTCTGAGGAGATCACTGTATTTCAAAGGAGAAAAAAAATGTGAAAAAATATACGAAATATGAGATTTATTCTGTAATATTATTATTATCCTGATGATAATGATTATTAATATTCTTAATTAATATTCTATTTATTATTATTATCATGGTTCTGACTGAATATCATCATCTTAGTAGTATTCATGCCCTCTCCTCTCCTCTTCATTTGCTTTGTGCGTTTTTCCCGGGTAGATTAGAGACATAGAGACCCTCCTCCTCCTTTTTCTACCCTCGCTCTGCTCTGGCGTCCTCTCTCCTGCTATAGAAACCTGCCGTTTCACTACGTCTCCTCCTGGATCACACAGACTCCAACATCAGCTAAACACGGCTGATGAAGACGTCCTCCGAGTGAACCTGCTCACGTTGTTTGTGCCACTGAATATTTTCTGCCAAACAACGAAAAAGAAAAGAGAAGAAGCTGCAGGCGTCCTCTGGTGTTCCTTTTTTACCTTTCTGCAGATTCAACCCTCTCAAACATCTGGAGACATCTCAGCGAAGCCATGAAATCGTCCTCGGTGGGTCAGCGGCTCGTCTTTGGGGCGCCGAGCGATTTCTCCGCTCCGATATAAACGCGATAAAGACGTCTCTGATCGCGGTCGTATCAAGGCTGCGCCACGCTGGCGGTTCAGTCCAACCCTGCGTTCAAGTGGTGTTCGACCAGAGTGTGACGTTCATGTTAAGGAAGCTCCAGAACGTCTGGGCTCACCTGGAGTGACGGGCGCCATTACATGATTAATCCACATTTGCGTCTGGAGCTCTGGGATTCGTCCTTTCACTCGCTCTGATCAGGCTGTCCAATCGGGAGTCTTTATTCAGATTTTTACCCACGACCGCACGTGCAGGAACCGACCGATTTGGCGAGTTCGGAGAACAGATGCGATTCCCGGTTTTCCCATCTGCTTGCATCACTTGAAGGCAGGGTGTCACATTCAGGTGCTTGTAACTACACCACGTGTATTTTTGCCATGACGGTGTTAAGGTGCTCGTTATGGTCGGTTCGAGGCTGTAAATCAAAACGTCATCTGACCGCCGTTCTCTCCGCGTACTGTATGAGCGTGCAGAAACCCTCCTTTGATAGTTCGCCCACTACAAACGCAGAAGCATCCGAGCTGCTGGCCGTAGATCCTGCTGATAAATGTTTACCGGTTACCAACAACCAGAAGCGTCCTGTGAGCTCTGAGAGCCCCAAACCGCCCACTTCCTCTCATCCTTCCCGTTGAACCGGTTTTCCTGCAGCGCAGTGTGTGATGTGTAATCTAGAACCAGCTCGTATTTACCCAAGTTTCCCAAAGTCCATGTTGGTGGTAAAATGGGAACACGGTTCTTCCTGCTTTGACCCGTTTTCCACCGATGTGGTACCGGGGTGCTACTTCATCAGATGTTAACCAATAAAAAGTGCCACAAAACCACTGGCACCTCAAAATCAGCGGTCCCAAAGCGCCCATTTCCGTTTCTGATGCTTGGCGTTCCGGCCTGTGAGACAGAGTCTGGTTTGCTGCATCCACACCAACAGCTCTGCTTCGGAAATCAGGTGGACAACTCATCCTGTTACGACCTTTTTCCAACAACTCAGTGCCGCCGCCTCACCCAGACCCCGGGCCTTTCTGGGTTGTCCCGTGGTTGGATTCGTGGATCAATGGTGGGAGTGGGAACTGCACGAAATTTCTCTTCTTACTACAGACGTTACCCGGCTTGTGCTACCTGATGTTCTGGCACTGCGTTTGTGGGAAAAAGGATCCGATTCTTCCTGTTGGGACGTCTTTTCCACTGGTGTGGTGCTGCTGCTAAATCTAGAAGCAGGTTATTGACTTTGCACTGAAATGACAGTTTCCCAAACACTGTAGCCCACAGTTGGACTCAGAGGTTACCACTGATTGGCCGAGGCAGCTCACAGCGGAGCTTGGTTCTCAGCCTGTTCTGGGAGAGAACCCAGGCAGAACCAGCTCTGTAACTTCTTCCTGTGAGGCGCTTCGCCTCCACTCTCAAAACCAACCAAGAGCCGGCACCACGTCAGTGGAAAACCTGAGTTAAATATGATCACCCAAACCCACAGGTCAAAGGTCAGGCGCTGCATTCAGGTCATACTGGAGTAACTGCTCTGTCTGATTTTAACGGTACCGACACGGCGTCCTGAATGCAGCGTGGCTCGTTGTCCTGAGTTCCCCCCCTTCTTGTCACACCTGCATGCCCATAAAAAAGGGGCGTGTCTTTCTCTTTGGGCAGGTGTGATTCCAGGCGTGAGAGTGTGGTGCAGCACCTGGGCGGGGCTTCTGATCTGACTAAACGTGACGCTGATGCTCTGGTGCCAACACTATCTTTAAGTCCTCTGGCTTGGTTTCCAGAAACTTCCCAGTTACCTCAAATGCACCGTATATATACAGCATATATGAGTGGCTCGTGCTGCGTCCGTGTCACATGGGAATGGCGTGATGATGTTTGGCTGTTCGTTCAAAGAAATTCCTAAAATAGTAAAGAATGCTTGCCGTTCGGCAGCTCGCGTTTACGGCAGCTCACGTACGACACAAACGCAGCATCAGCGCGCGTCCTGCCGCCTGCCCAAGGAGGACCAATCAAACCCAGATAGATCCATCAGAGCGAGCAGAAGCAGGTTGTTGAGAAACTGCCTTTGTACCGAGTGATTCGTAACACTGGGCTGAACTCAGTGTCACACTGCACACACTATAAACTATGACCAGCACTTGTAATGAAGCAATGACACAGCATTCTACTACTACTGTATAAATATGATGAAGAGGATGTTTTTCTGTAATATTATTGAACCTGAAGATGAATTAATAAAAATAATCCTGATTATTCTGTAACTGCTGTTTGCCTTGCTCGCTTCATTCATAACAGCACTCGTCTGAGAGCGCGTCACGCTGTGACTGGTAAAACGTCGCATCCTGTCAGTGTGAAGAGCTTTAACTGCACATTTAATCCCTCAAATAATTTAATCTAAGAGAAAAGTGCTGTTTTTCTATATGATAACACAATGCTGATGTAGGAAATGAAAGACCTCTGTCAGGTGTAGACTTAAAGCAACAGCTCTGGTCGCTCATTTCCCAGATTCTCAGTATTTATAAATAAAGTTTTGCAATAAATTATGAAGAAATGTGAACTTTTCAGATAAACCATTGTTAGTCCCACATGTATGAAATTTTTTTTCAGAACATTAAAAATGTTATTATGATGAAATATTTAAAAATAAGAATTTTTCTAAGATTATTTTCCCATAATATTACCTTTTTATAAATAATGAGTACTTCAGGCTTCCATACTGCATGTTTAAAGGCAGGTAGGAACCATCCAGCAGGAACCTTTTGTTGCTGCGCTCGTTGTTCTCCTCACCTGAACATTCGTCACATTTTTCTCTCAAATATAAATTTTTATTCGTGTTTTGAGTTTAATAAAAATTATTGATTTTAATAACTGAATATTAAGCTTAGTTTTAGCCTCATGTTGAACGTGTTTATTTTTTTAATTTACATGAAAATCGCAAAAATATCGGAGAGAATCTGCTGCTCTGTGCGCATGCGTCCTTCAGTCCGTCACTCGGAGGTTCCCCTCAGGCAGCTCGGAGCTCAGGTGGAATAAAAACTGTCCTCCTGCTGTTGTAAAGGGGAACTGAGCGCTGCTGCTCGGGAGGCTGAAGAAGAACATCCCCAGGAGAACAGAGGGACCCTCATCACAGGGCGGGAACACGGCGCTAACCGGGCTAGCCGTTAGCAGCAGCAGTCCGTTTAAACGTGCTGTTTTATCAGGTAGGTTTGTTCATCATATCACTAAATCCCGGGTAACCTCTGCTATCTGAAGCGTTACTAAACCACCCAACCTAAGCTGAACGGTACACCTGTAAGGTCACATTGAAAGAATAACACGTGAGCGCCGAAGGAGCTTTAAAAGAGGCGGACCGCGAAGAGAGTTTAAAATGGAGGCTTTATGAATGGAGTCTGGTGTGTTAGCATTACTGCTAATTGTCGCCCTGTTTCCCCTCCCACAGAGTCCGAATCATGGCGGTCCAGGTGTCCGAGTCCGACCAGATCAAACAGGTAAGTGACCCCAAGAGTTTTCATGTCGACTCTGAGAAAAGAGGCTCAGAATTCAGAGGCACAAAGTCCGGTTACTGTGGCCTCCAGGGTCCATAGAAAGCCCGCACTGAACTATACAGCAAGGAGGCCTGTGAGGGACAAAACAGGAGAGGGCGACAGAACCGTAGGTAAAAATAAATAGATAAACTGCGGTGTTAAGCGATGCGGTTGAAAAATTTGGGTGCGCCTAAGAAAAACATTTAGGCGCACCAGTGCAACCGTGGCAAAAAGTTAGTCTAGAGCTCTGCATATTATATATTTTAATTTGAAATAATAAGATTAGTATAAAGCAAGAAAATACAACCGAATCACAATTTAGATATTGAAAAAGTAAGAAAAACATTTTAGGTCAAAAGATAAAGTTTAACAGGTTAACTTCGTACAAAATCAAGTGATACAGGAAATGGTTTAAAATTTAAATAAACGTAAAAACAGCAGAGTCTGAGGAAAGCATGACAAACATCTGAGTATCTAAACAATTAAAAACGACTGAAAAAGACAAAAGGAATTTATCTGAAAGTTTTTTATTATGACTTCATAATCCCAAAAGTCGCCCCGTCGGTTGACCTGGACGTTTTCAGCGGAAGAAACATTTGAATTTATACATTTATGCATTTATGAGAAAAGTTCTTTAAACTAAAAGTCACAGCTTTGATCCAGTGGCATCGCTCTGATCGTTTAAACCTGCAGCAGGAAGCCTCTGTCGCACACGCAGATCTGAGTTAATACATTTGAGCTCCCACCTTGGCTCTTTAGAGCAGCTTCACAGTCTTGGAGCACTTGAAGAAAACCAAAACTATTGACTGCATCAGTAAAACTGAGCGTGCCTGAAGCAGCGAGAGGACGGAGGTTAAAACCTGTTTGGGGAAATTTCTTCCCAGACCTGAACCTCGGATCCTTCTCGTCGTCTCTCAGATTTTTTTGCTGAATTGCTGCTCTGCAGCCGTTTTCTGAGCCGTGTCTGTTTCCTGTGTTCAGTTTAAGGAGTTTCTGGGGACGTACAACAAGGTGACGGAGAACTGCTTCATGGACTGCGTCCGAGACTTCACCACGAGAGACGTGAAGCCCGAGGAGGTAAAAAAAGATGATTGGATGACGGAAACATGTGAGTGAAGGAACATCTGGATAAAATCCTCACAGCTGTTTGTGTTTCAGTCGAGCTGCTCCGAGTCGTGCCTGCAGAAGTATCTGAAGATGACTCAGAGGATCTCCATGCGTTTCCAGGAGTATCACATCCAGCAGAACGAGGCTCTGGCGGCTAAAGCTGGCCTGCTGGGACAGCCGCGCTGACCCTGAACCTGGGCCGGGCCGTGCTGGTCCAGCAGATCCTCCGGCGCTGTAAAAACAGACTCTGAAGCTCCGCCCCCTCAGATTCTATCTGCAGGGTTAGTCGGCTGTTCTGTGCATCATGGGAAATGTAGTTTCAGATTCTTTATTAACATGCAGAATATTCCTTTAATGTGCACATTTGTCTTTTTATTGAACACAACGACCGACCGATGTGGTGATGATGATGATGATGATGATGAGCTGACCTCATTTTTCATGTGTGGAAATAAAAATAATCCGACATCAGGAATGTGTGGATGTTTTCATCCCTGTGAGGAAGTGCTTTACTGCATCCGGCCCCACTCTGGCTCTGCTGCAGATCAGAGTCCTGAGAAACGTTCATTTTCTTTTTGTTTACTGTGTTTTTAACAACATGCAAAAGTAACAAAGTTACTCAGTTACTTTTAAAGTGTTTTGCCTGCATTTTACATGAAATGTACTTTGTCTTGCATCATGATTTAGATCATTAAATACAATCAAACTCAGAATGATGAGGTCAGATTCTGAATGCAGGTCTTTTATTGTGAGTGTTGAGGGATTGTGATGTTCGCTCAGTGTGCAGCAAACTGCTTCAAAGACACAAGTGCGGTTTCATTAGGATGGACGCGTTGCGTTTTTATTGAAAAGTAAAAACTAAAATCTTTGTCGTTTTACATTTTAGTGTGGACTCCGTCTGCTATGCAGTCACTTCCTCTGCTTTATTTTAAAAGAAGTCTGTTCAAAGAGGAAGTCTTTACTGACAGTAGAACCACGAGGCAAATGGAGTTTAGTTTGGTCTTTATTGGCTTTTTTCTGTACAGCTCGGCATGAACGGTTTCACATTGCAACAGGAAGTCCAGCACGGCGGCTGACAATAAATAACAAGATGAGGACTGACGGCTCGGTCACCAATTCAGTGACGACGATCAAACAGGAAGTGTGACGCCGGCCCGAGCACGGAGAGAAGAAGAGCAGCGCATCCTCGGAGCGTCAGTCGTACTCGGCGTCTTTGTCCGACTTCTGTCCTGCGAACGGGCGTCTGTTCCTCTGAACCTGCAGCTGGAAACACACCGAACAGTCAGAACATCTCACACCTTCACCGCCACAGCCGCCGTCTGTGGGGGCGGGGACACTGAGCGATCGGAGGCAAAACTTCTGCAAACGTGCAGAAGATGACATCATAAAAGTGATCTGGTTTAATCCAGATGATCAGAGGAGCACAGAGGTCTTCTGACTTGACCACTGCTGGTTCAAAGAGACCACAGCGACTCCATTACCCAGGAGCCCTTGCTTTGGTGACACTGGTCTTACCTTGGCGCCCTCGAGCACGTGCGGGTCCTTCTGCAGAGCGTTGGTGAGTCCTTCCTCGGAGGAGAAGCCGATCCAGCAGAAGCCTCTGTGGAAGCCCGTTTCTTTATCCTGAGGACACACAGAGACGTCACTGACGTGCAGGCGCACACACACACACACACGCACACAGACACACACACACTCAGACACACACACACTCAGACACACACACACACAGACACACACACAGACACACACACACTCAGACACACACACACAGACACACACACACAGACACACACACACTCAGACACACACACACTCAGACACACACACACTCAGACACACACACACAGACACACACACACAGACACACACACACAGACACACACACACACACACAGACACACACACACTCAGACACACACACACGCACACACACACACAGACACACACACACACAGACACACACACACACAGACACACACTCAGACACACACACACAGACACACACACACAGACACACACACACTCACACACACACACACTCAGACACACACACACAGACACACACACACAGACACACACACAGACACACACACACAGACACACACACACGCACACACACAGACACACGCACACACACACACTCAGACACACACACACACACACACACACTCAGACACGCACACACACTCAGACACACACACACACAGACACACACACACAGACACAGACACACACAGACACACACACAGACACACACACACAGACACACACACACGCACACACACACACACGCACACACACAGACACACACACACTCAGACACACACACACACAGACACACAGACACACACACACGCACACAGACACACACACACACATGCACACACACAGACACACACACACGCACACACAGACACACGCACACAGACACACACACACGCACACACACAGACACACACACACAGACACACACACACACACATGCACACACACAGACACACACACACGCACACACAGACACACACACACTCACACACACACACACACACACTCAGACACACACACACACACACACACACACACACAGACACACACACACACAGACACACACAGACACACACACACAGACACACACACACACACACACACACTCAGACACACACACACACACACAGACACACACACACACACAGACACACAGACACACAGACACACACACACACACACACAGACACACACACACGCACACAGACACGCACACAGACACGCACACACACATGCACACACACAGACACACACACACAGACACACACACACACACACAGACACACACACACACACACAGACACACACACACTCAGACACACACACACGCACACAGACACACACACACACACAGACACACACACACACACACACAGACACACACACACACACACACAGACACACACACACACACACACACAGACACACACACACAGACACACACACACTCAGACACACACACAGACACACACACACTCAGACACACACACAGACACACACACACTCAGACACACACACAGACACACACACACTCAGACACACACACACTCACTGCCACCACCTGCTGCTCGCATCATCATCTCAGGCAGTGCTGACACACTAAAAACATGCAGAGCTGAATTGAGGCGTGTGTGTGTGAGGCTACAGGTGATCACTTCCTGTCGGGTCATGTGACTGTGACACTGAGTGATGTCAGTGATGATTACTTACAAACGGCAGCAGGCACTTCTTCACGGCTCCAAACTGCCCAAAGTACTCCTTCATCTCCTCTGAAACACAGGAACACGTCAGTCCGAACACCTGAGTGTCTGCACCTCACCTGTCCTGCTTCCTCTCACATCTGCCGTCATCTAGTGCTGAGTGGGTAGTGTCTCACACATCACAGCCTGTCCACCCCCTCCCTCGACCCCACAGAGGATGCCATCACCCTTCACACAGCGCTGAGCTATCTGGAGAACAGGAAGATGCTCAACACCAAACTGGACCACCTTCAGATTCCCTGATCCTGGGATCCAGAGAAGAACCTGAAGCTGAACATCCTTAAAACCAAAGAACTTATAATGGACCTCAGGAGGCACAGACAGGTCCACTCCCCCTCATTATAAATGGAGAACGGGTAGAATCTGTTTCCACCTTCAGGTTTCTGGACACCCACATCTCCCCTGATCTCACCTCCGACCTACAACACCAGCAGTGGCTGCACGTCCTCGGTGTCCTGAGGAAGAAGAACCTGGACCTGCTGCTTCTACTGCTCCTCAGTGGAGAGCGTACTCTCCTGCCTGGTGTTTGGTGCTCAGGGGCCACGACTGAGAACAGGAAGGTGGTGCAAACGCTCATTAACACCACCCACAAAATCACTGGCTGTCATCTGCCACCCCTGGAGGGCACTGACAGATCCTCCTGTCTCAGGTAAACCAGAGCACAGGTGACCCCGCCCACCAACTGTTTGACCTCTGGTGTGTGCCTCAAGTCAGTCAGGTCCCACACCTCCAGACTCACTCAGTTTCTTTCCCTGGGCCCCTTGGACACCCACCCACACCGTGCCCACACCGAGCCATGGTGTGAGTGACCCTCATCACTCAGGTCACTCACACACAGACTGTTCACACCAAGTCTTTTCTACCTCAGAGCACTTTGCTCTCCACTCCTTCCTGTTGTTTCTCTACAGATTCCTCCTTTGATTTATTCCTGTTGTCTACTTTTTACATTTTATTCCTGCACAGCAGTGGAGCACCCACAGTTACAATAAACGCATATTCTATTCTATTCTATTCTATTCTATTCGTGCTTCAGAGTGTGGACGGAAGCTCAGGATCAGTCAGAGGGTCACTCTGAACTGTGACAGGCAAAACTGCTCTGACGTCATCAGCGCGGCCTGTATTAAGGGCAGTCTTTTAACGTGAACTGCTTCAGGTAAAACACCTGTAAGCTGCAGACACGTGACTGACGTACCGGACACCTTACTGCACGTTAAATGCTTCCCTTCTTCGCGTGCTAATCTACCTGACGATAATCGACACGCGTGATCGGCTGCACACGTCACATGCCGTCACTAAAATCAAACCTGACTGATCGATAATGAGCAGACTCACTGGTGGCCACAGTCCACGGCACTTTGGACACGAACACCTCGAACACTTTCTTGGACGCCGCCATGTTGCTCCCTCTGACCTGTGACGTAATGGTGCGTTCAGGGCCAGCTGGGACCTGAGAGCGATTAAACAGCGTCTGATTGGTGGGAGTGCAGGAGTTTAAATATGTGAATTCTTTCAAGCCTAACTTTGAACAAATTTAGTTTTCAGAACTGGTTGTTCTTCCATTTTTCTCTCAAATCCTTTTAACCAATATTTCGACGTGTCTGCATTTTATTTGTAATCTGTTTCTTATTCCTGATCAAGGCTCTGAAGAAAATCATTTTTAAGAAAAATTGATTTCCGAGGTTCAGTAAATGCAGCTTCGATCACGTGATTGAGCACCGTGACCCGCGTGCACAGCAACATTGAAACATGTTAGTTTGTCTCTCCCCGCTCGCGCTGTTAACTGTGTAAATATCTGTTTGTTTCTTTGTTTTGTTCTTTCATTTTTGTTAGTTTTTACTTCCGGAGCAGGGCGTGCAAGACAGTGACGTCATGGCTAAGATGGCAGCCTCCATGGTGGAGGGTGGAGAGGATTCGTTTCGGAAGATATTCAAGTTTTACAGGAGAAGGAACCCCCCGCCGGACCTTAGCGACGTCATTGACTTTTCCAGGTGTGCGCCCGGTGAACAGGTGAGAGCAAAGCGCGCTCCCGGCGTTTAGCAGCCATCTAGTGATGGGTAGATGAGGCCTCGTGAAGCGTTTCAGCACATTCCCCAAACTGTATCGATACTGTGTCGACACAGTTTTGCTGTTTTGCTCCATACTGACACCTGCTGGACCTTAATATCATTGCAGGCAACTTACTTGAGACTCACAACAGACACTGATTCAATGACCTAGTCATACTTATATACACTGTAAGGTGTTGTACTTTCCATGGAATCGGTATGCGGTACCTTTTAAACACAGTTTGGCGCGTTGGCAATGAGCGATACAGCAGCTGTATCGATCACGTGACTTTTTCTTAAAGCGACGCACGCACCGATACAGGCGTCGCTAGGGGCGCTTGATACATGCGTCGGTGCGTCAGTGTTGCTGGACCCATCACTACAGCCATCTTTCTCCTTGTTCTTTTTCATGGGTCAGTTTGAAGTTTGACTTCTCTGACCCGGACGGTTGGTTAATAGTTCCACAGGTTACCTCCACCTGCCCACTTTCATTTCTGATCTGGTTTTCGTGTAAATCAAACTCACCTGGATTGATCATTTCATCGATCATTTCATCGATCATACCGATGACTGTGTGTCACAGAGTGAAGTTTGAAGGTGGTCGAAGCAGCAGACAGGTGTGAGGGTCAGAGTTCAAACACGAACAGTCTGCAGATCACCTGAATCCACCTGACTGACGTCACAGTGGACTGGGTGTCACCTGACTGGTTCAGGTCTGCTGAAGAACAGGTGCAGACAGCACCTGAGCAAAAATGATTTTACAACCCTGACGTCTGCTAATGATGTGTGCGTGTGTGTGTAGATTGTTCCAGTTAACCTCGACGCCGCCGCGGTGAGCGATGTGGAAGCCACTAGAGTCGGATTACAGCCCGTCAGAGAGTGGCGAGCCTTCGGCCTGCGAGGACACCCAGGTACACGCTCACGTCAGAGTTTAAATAAAGTTTTGAGAGGAGGTCTGGTTCAATTCAATCCGGCTGTAAAGAACCAAATAACAGCGACAGTCGCCTCGCGGCGCCTCGTACTGTCAGGTAAAGCGTAGGGAGACGCCGGCTCTGAGAGGTAGTCTCATTTTTCCATGTTTCAGGAACTGAAGTGTTTTTAGTTTAGCTCAGTAGAATGGTCTCGACTGTAATGGACAGTTCTGATTGGCTGTCCACTGGGAACGTAATGTCAGCATTACTCTGATGCTCTGCATTCACTCTGCTGTGGCTGCTGAACACACGAGCTGCTTCAGATGAAGCAGGTAACAAGGCTTCATCTGAAGATGGCCCATGAACTGGACCGAGTTTAGTGCTCTGGGTACATGATGATGATGATGATGATTCTGCGCTCTTCCTCGTTCAGGGTTCATCTTCATCTCCGATCCGTTCCTGCGCGGCACGCAGCCGTTCTGGCTCCGACAGTGTCTGAAGATTTACCCTCAGAAACCAAACATCTGCAACCTGGACATGCACATGTCCCCCTTAGAGACTCAGGACGTCTGGGGACAGAGCGAGCACAGCCTGAGGTGAGACTCACAGGTGTGTACAGGTACGTGCTGCACAGGTCACAGCAGGAGGAGCTCGACCTCCCGATGAAGGTAAACAGTCTACTACCAGCAGGGGTCACTGCGACGCCACCACAGCCTCCAGCTGCTCAGGCGTATCTGCGCCTCGTCATGCGTGCGTGTGCGTGTTTGGAGGTGGCGGTCTGAGCATGGCCAAAGACCATCAGAGCTCTGAGTTTACAGCTGATTTTCAAACCGTTTCGCTTCTTCCAAATCCTCAAATTATGCAAATGATCCAGTTTAAAATGCTGCTTTTTCTCCCCCAACGTTCCTCAAACGTTCCTCAGACATTTCTCCAATGTTCCTCAGATTTTTCCCAAATGTTCCTTTGATGTTCCCATGACATTCCTCTGACGCTGCCCCGACGCTCCCCAGACAATTCCTCTGACATTCGTCTGACGTTCCGCTGATGTTGACAGGAGCGCAGATTGTTTCTTCAACCTGATGTTCGTATTGCCGTCGTTGGTGTCGAGCAGCTGCTTTTTGTGACATTCTGCTGTGAAAGCTGAGAGTGAAGTGAAAAAGTGAGGAAGGGTTCGTGTTTATGAGTGCAAACAAAACCTCGGAGACTCTGTTTCCTATTTTATGCAAGAAAAAGCAACTCAAGTGTTTAATTACTGAAAATCCTCGGTGCTCGACTGCTGCAGCGTCTAATGAATTCAGTGCCACCAGGTGGCGCTGTTTTAAGGTCTGCTGTTGTTTGCAGGTTTGCGGAGCTCAGCTGCTGTCAGATCTTTGAACAAACTGTGTGCCCTCGTCTTCCTCTTTAACCTATTTCACAATCAGGATACTTTACTGATCCCTAAGGACATTATGTGGGTTACAGTTGCTCCAGTACAGAAACAAACTATTTAACGATATGTTCCAGATCTACAGATTTAAGAAATAACACAATATGTAAAACTTTGATCCGCAGATCTTCTCCGGCTGGAAAACGAGAAGCGCGGACTCTCCTGGAGCGGCTGCGCTGGGTCACGCTGGGCTATCATTACAACTGGGACACAAAGGTGAGCATCTGCTTCCCCTCTTTACTGCTGCTGCAGCACAGGCGGCGACGGTTTTAGAGCAAACGTTTGCCGCGGCCTGTGGTGGCGCCCTTTCTCTTCACCTCATTCCTCCCCTCCTGTTTGCAGACGTACTCTCCCAGCAGTCACACTCCTTTCCCACGTGACCTCCACCTCCTCTCCGCTCACATGACAGCTGCCTGCGGCTTCCCTGGCTTTATCTCGGAAGCGGGAATCCTCAACTATTACCGATCAGACTCTTCTCTGGGAATCCACGTGGACGAGTCGGAGCTGGACCGCACTCGACCGCTGCTGTCGTTTAGGTGGGACGCGTGTTTTTTCAGTCGTTATGCGAAGGACATGTTTGAATTCCCTGTTTTTCCGTGTTGTCTTTACAGCTTTGGTCAGTCAGCCATCTTTCTCCTGGGCGGCCCCCGCAGACAGGACCCCCCCACAGCCATGCTCATGCACAGTGGGGACGTGATGGTGATGTCAGGGCCCAGCCGCCTTCTGTACCACGCGGTCCCACGAATCCTCCCCGCACCTCCGGGGCGTCTGGCATTAGAGACGGGGGGCTGCATCCAGACCCCCCCACCACAGGAAGGCTCCGTGGTGGAGCCGGTGTCCGAGGAGGAATGGGCCGTCTGCTCCAGGTACATCCAGAGCTCCAGAGTGAATGTGACTGTCAGACAGGTGCTGGCACCTGGACAGAACTTTCCAGAAACTCCCCGTTCTCACCAAACCACGGACTCTGGACAGACGGACGGATACGATGATGGAGAGAGCGGAAAGAGGAAGAGGAGCAGCAGTGACTCTCCTTATGCTGCAGAGACTCACTGAGGGGACTTACAGCACGGACCTCCATGAAGGACGCTTCTGCTTGGGTTTATTTGTTAAAGGATTCATGTGGGTCAGTGTGTAGATGCTGCCAGAGACGGGACGAGATCTAAAGATGAACTCTTAGGAGTCGTCTGGATCCAGTTCAGTGTTAAAATGATTGTTTAACGATTGTGTGAATACAGTCCTTATCTTAAACTGATTCAGTGAGCAGTAGTCATGAAGAAAGATGATCCAGTACCCAGATCGAGCTCTATGTATGTGTGCAATGTTCCCTCTAAGCTGCGCACTGCTGGCACAGAAAATCTGCGTTGTGCACAAAACAAATCTAACCTGAATTGAAATTAAAACTTTAACAATTCTGTTCTTCAGTGTGAGTCAGTGGCTGCTCCCGTATCTTATCTTATCCCAAAGTCCAGCCAATGATGCGATTCACATTCGTATATACGCAGCTAATCAACGTCGTCGACAGGCTCTGACAGCGTCCTTATGTGCCGGTGTTTTAGCAAAGCGGCTGATGTGGAGTGAAGCCATGTTAATGACAACGTGTACAACCATTGGAGATGTGAGCAGGACAGACGAACAACTGACGGGAAAAGTGTGGACTTTATACCAGTTTTTAAATCGTGTTGATCGTTGTTTATATTTACTGCAGGAAGAAACGGTAAAAACATCGTTTTATAAGGAAAACGCTCGAAAGCCTGTGAGCAAAAACAACACCAAAAACACCCTCACTGTGAGAGATTTGCGCCATAGTTAGTGTGTAGTGTAGTCGATAGTTTTGTTGTGTGTGTCAGAACAATGATGCAGAACAGCTGATTGTGCTGTAAATTGTTTGAAACACCTTTCAAAAGAAAATAGCTGCAAAAAAAATAGCTGAATTACTTTTTTGAAGAAGTATTTATTCTTCTTTTTTTTTATACAAGATGTGATATATATATGTTGATGTTCATGTTAATATCAGCTGGATAGTGTAGTGGTAAGACTCTACGCCTTTGGAGTGAGAGTCACAAGTTCAAGTCCTGCTTGAGCCTCTGCATCCAGTGCTTATCTCTCATGGTGATGAGGTACAACACACATGCTACGGCAAGGAGGAGTCAGGACGCCAAGACAGGGGGGATATCGTCCTCCCCGAGGTCGGCAACGTCAGGAAGAAGCAACATTTAGCTTAGAATGTGAGGTTTGTTGAGAGAGATCAAGTACTGAGAGCGCAATGAGAGTTCAGGAGTACTGAACTGGTGGCATCATTCAAAGGCTACGTGGTAGGAGACATTACTCAAAAGCAACAGCAGTGTACGATGTTAATGTTAACTAGGATATCTAAAGGGAAGTAAAGAAATCTTGTAAAAGTTTAGATTTAATATAAACCAACATGTAAGTCTTTAGTATTTATTTAAGTACATATAAAGGAATATGTAAGTAGTATAACATCCTACACAGGATCTCAGTACTTGATCTCTCTCAACAAACCTCACATTCTAAGCTAAAGTTGCTTCTTCCATGACGTCGCTTGACCTCGGGGAGGACGATATCCCCCCTGTCTGGATGCAGAGGCTCAAGCAGGACTTGAACTTGTGACTCTCACTCCAAAGGCGTAGAGTCTTACCACTACACTATCCAGCTGATATCAACATGAACATCAACATATATATATCACATCTTGTATAAAAAAAAAGAAGAATAAATACTTCTTCAAAAAAGTAATTCAGCTATTTTCTTTTGAAAGGTGTTTCAAACAATTTACAGCACAATCAGCTGTTATGCATCATTGTTCTGACACACACAACAAAAGTATTGACTAGACTACACACTAACTATGAGATAAGCACTGGATGCAGAGGCTCAAGTAGGACTTGAACTTGTGATTCCCACTCCAAAGGCATAGAGTCTTACCACTACACTGTCCAGCTGATATCACCATGAACATCAATATATATATATCACATCTTGTATTAATGTTGCCATGTACCCATTTTCACACCTTGCCTCAGGGTCCATGTCCGTCTTCTCCACCAGTAGATCTTAGAACTGAAAAAGATTCTGAAGTTAAACGTCATCAAGAGCACTTGAAGAGGTTGAGACGCTTTTCGTTCAAAGCTGCTTAACTACCAAGAACTCTCACTACCTGACAACTTCCCTCAATAAATACGACGGATAGACATCGTAAATTGACAACGCCAGAAATTACCGTTGAGACAAAATACAAAGTCTCCTGAGAGACCAGCAAAAATTGCAGCAATTCAGCATCCAGCAATAATCACGTCTCAGTAGAACTTCATAGACTATGAAATTGCCTCTGCACAAGAATAACCAGTGAGTTTCAGCTTTTCAGCTGGGTATGAATCAACACTCACATCACAGCACTGTCAAATGTTGAATGATGCAGGAACTGATTGGGTTTGAAAATACCTGACACCTTCCCTCAACAAAAGCGACGGATAGAAATAGTAAATTGACAACGCCAGCAATTAACATTGAAACAAATAACAAAGTCTCCTGAGAGACTTGCAAAAATTGCCATAGCTGACTGTGTTTCAAGTCATCAAGGCGGGAATTGGTAAAAGTTTTCAACCAGCAATAATCACGTCTCAGTAGAACTTCATAGACTATGAAATTGCCTCTGCACAAGAATAACCAGTGAGTTTCAGCTTTTCAGCTGGGTATGAATCAACACTCACATCACTCATGGTGCACTGTCAAATGTTGGGTGATGCAAGAACTAACTGGGTTTGAATTGGGGGGTTACTCACGTGATTGGTTGATCATTTGGAAATCCTGCCCATTTATTGGTTCAGTTAATTGTATGCATTGACCAAGAGCAAAGGGTCAATACTTTGCTTCACTCGATGCAGGATTTGAATCCCATCTTGTGTTAATGTTGCCAAGAACTCCTAATATCTGACTACTTCCCTCAATAAATACGACGGATAGACATCGTAAATTGACAACGCCAGAAATTACCGTTGAGACAAAATACAAAGTCTCCTGAGAGACCAGCAAAAATTGCCATAGCTGACTGTGTTTCAAGTCATCAAGGCGGGAATTGGTAAAAGTTTTCAACCAGCAATAATCACGTCTCAGTAGAACTTCATAGACTATGAAATTGCCTCTGCACAAGAATAACCAGTGAGTTTCAGCTTTTCAGCTGGGTATGAATCAACACTCACATCACAGCACTGTCAAATGTTGAATGATGCAGGAACTGATTGGGTTTGAAAATACCTGACACCTTCCTTCAACAAAAGCGACGGATAGAAATAGTAAATTGACAACGCCAGCAATTAACATTGAAACAAATAACAAAGTCTCCTGAGAGACTTGCAAAAATTGCCATAGCTGACTGTGTTTCAAGTCATCAAGGCGGGAATTGGTAAAAGTTTTCAACCAGCAATAATCACGTCTCAGTAGAACTTCATAGACTATGAAATTGCCTCTGCACAAGAATAACCAGTGAGTTTCAGCTTTTCAGCTGGGTATGAATCAACACTCACATCACTCATGTTGCACTGTCAAATGTTGGGTGATGCAAGAACTAACTGGGTTTGAATTGGGGGGTTACTCATGTGATTGGTTGATCATTTGGAAATCCCGCCCATTTATTGGTTCAGTTAATTGTATGCATTGACCAAGAGCAAAGGGTCAATACTTTGCCTCACTCGATGCAGGATTTGAATCCCATCTTGTGTTAATGTTGCCAAGAACTCCTAATATCTGACAACTTCCCTCAATAAATACGACGGATAGACATCGTAAATTGACAACGCCAGAAATTACTGTTGAGACAAAATACAAAGTCTCCTGAGAGACCAGCAAAAATTGCCATAGCTGACTGTGTTTCAAGTCATCACGGCGGGAATTGGTAAAAGTTTTCAACCAGCAATAATCACGTCTCAGTAGAACTTCATAGACTATGAAATTGCCTCTGCACAAGAATAACCAGTGAGTTTCAGCTTTTCAGCTGGGTATGAATCAACACTCACATCACTCATGGTGCACTGTCAAATGTTGGGTGATGCAAGAACTAACTGGGTTTGAATTGGGGGGTTACTCATGTGATTGGTTGATCATTTGGAAATCCCGCCCATTTATTGGTTCAGTTAATTGTATGCATTGACCAAGAGCAAAGGGTCAATACTTTGCCTCACTCGATGCAGGATTTGAATCCCATCTTGTGTTAATGTTGCCAAGAACTCCTAATATCTGACAACTTCCCTCAATAAATACGACGGATAGACATCGTAAATTGACAACGCCAGAAATTACCGTTGAGACAAAATACAAAGTCTCCTGAGAGACCAGCAAAAATTGCCATAGCTGACTGTGTTTCAAGTCATCAAGGCGGGAATTGGTAAAAGTTTTCAACCAGCAATAATCACGTCTCAGTAGAACTTCATAGACTATGAAATTGCCTCTGCACAAGAATAACCAGTGAGTTTCAGCTTTTCAGCTGGGTATGAATCAACACTCACATCACTCATGGTGCACTGTCAAATGTTGGGTGATGCAAGAACTAACTGGGTTTGAATTGGGGGGTTACTCATGTGATTGGTTGATCATTTGGAAATCCCGCCCATTTATTGGTTCAGTTAATTGTATGCATTGACCAAGAGCAAAGGGTCAATACTTTGCCTCACTCGATGCAGGATTTGAATCCCATCTTGTGTTAATGTTGCCAAGAACTCCTAATATCTGACAACTTCCCTCAATAAATACGACGGATAGACATCGTAAATTGACAACGCCAGAAATTACCGTTGAGACAAAATACAAAGTCTCCTGAGAGACCAGCAAAAATTGCCATAGCTGACTGTGTTTCAAGTCATCAAGGCGGGAATTGGTAAAAGTTTTCAACCAGCAATAATCACGTCTCAGTAGAACTTCATAGACTATGAAATTGCCTCTGCACAAGAATAACCAGTGAGTTTCAGCTTTTCAGCTGGGTATGAATCAACACTCACATCACAGCACTGTCAAATGTTGAATGATGCAGGAACTGATTGGGTTTGAAAATACCTGACACCTTCCCTCAACAAAAGCGACGGATAGAAATAGTAAATTGACAACGCCAGCAATTAACATTGAAACAAATAACAAAGTCTCCTGAGAGACTTGCAAAAATTGCCATAGCTGACTGTGTTTCAAGTCATCAAGGCGGGAATTGGTAAAAGTTTTCAACCAGCAATAATCATGTCTCAGTAGAACTTCATAGACTATGAAATTGCCTCTGCACAAGAATAACCAGTGAGTTTCAGCTTTTCAGCTGGGTATGAATCAACACTCACATCACAGCACTGTCAAATGTTGAATGATGCAGGAACTGATTGGGTTTGAAAATACCTGACACCTTCCCTCAACAAAAGCGACGGATAGAAATAGTAAATTGACAACGCCAGCAATTAACATTGAAACAAATAACAAAGTCTCCTGAGAGACTTGCAAAAATTGCCATAGCTGACTGTGTTTCAAGTCATCAAGGCGGGAATTGGTAAAAGTTTTCAACCAGCAATAATCACGTCTCAGTAGAACTTCATAGACTATGAAATTGCCTCTGCACAAGAATAACCAGTGAGTTTCAGCTTTTCAGCTGGGTATGAATCAACACTCACATCACTCATGGTGCACTGTCAAATGTTGGGTGATGCAAGAACTAACTGGGTTTGAATTGGGGGTTACTCACGTGATTGGTTGATCATTTGGAAATCCCACCCATTTATTGGTTCAGTTAATTGTATGCATTGACCAAGAGCAAAGGGTCAATACTTTGCCTCACTCGATGCAGGATTTGAATCCCATCTTGTGTTAATGTTGCCAAGAACTCCTAATATCTGACAACTTCCCTCAATAAATACGACGGATAGACATCGTAAATTGACAACGCCAGAAATTACCGTTGAGACAAAATACAAAGTCTCCTGAGAGACCAGCAAAAATTGCCATAGCTGACTGTGTTTCAAGTCATCAAGGCGGGAATTGGTAAAAGTTTTCAACCAGCAATAATAACGTCTCAGTAGAACTTCATAGACTATGAAATTGCCTCTGCACAAGAATAACCAGTGAGTTTCAGCTTTTCAGCTGGGTATGAATCAACACTCACATCACAGCACTGTCAAATGTTGAATGATGCAGGAACTGATTGGGTTTGAAAATACCTGACACCTTCCCTCAACAAAAGCGACGGATCGAAATAGTAAATTGACAACGCCAGCAATTAACATTGAAACAAATAACAAAGTCTCCTGAGAGACTTGCAAAAATTGCCATAGCTGACTGTGTTTCAAGTCATCAAGGCGGGAATTGGTAAAAGTTTTCAACCAGCAATAATCACGTCTCAGTAGAACTTCATAGACTATGAAATTGCCTCTGCACAAGAATAACCAGTGAGTTTCAGCTTTTCAGCTGGGTATGAATCAACACTCACATCACTCATGTTGCACTGTCAAATGTTGGGTGATGCAAGAACTAACTGGGTTTGAATTGGGGGGTTACTCACGTGATTGGTTGATCATTTGGAAATCCACCCATTTATTGGTTCAGTTAATTGTATGCATTGACCAAGAGCAAAGGGTCAATACTTTGCCTCACTCGATGCAGGATTTGAATCCCATCTTGTGTTAATGTTGCCAAGAACTCCTAATATCTGACTACTTCCCTCAATAAATACGACGGATAGACATCGCAAATTGACAACGCCAGAAATTACCGTTGAGACAAAATACAAAGTCTCCTGAGAGACCAGCAAAAATTGCCATAGCTGACTGTGTTTCAAGTCATCACGACGGGAATTGGTAAAAGTTTTCAACCAGCAATAATCACGTCTCAGTAGAACTTCATAGACTATGAAATTGCCTCTGCACAAGAATAACCAGTGAGTTTCAGCTTTTCAGCTGGGTATGAATCAACACTCACATCACAGCACTGTCAAATGTTGAATGATGCAGGAACTGATTGGGTTTGAAAATACCTGACACCTTCCCTCAACAAAAGCGACGGATAGAAATAGTAAATTGACAACGCCAGCAATTAACATTGAAACAAATAACAAAGTCTCCTGAGAGACTTGCAAAAATTGCCATAGCTGACTGTGTTTCAAGTCATCAAGGCGGGAATTGGTAAAAGTTTTCAACCAGCAATAATCATGTCTCAGTAGAACTTCATAGACTATGAAATTGCCTCTGCACAAGAATAACCAGTGAGTTTCAGCTTTTCAGCTGGGTATGAATCAACACTCACATCACTCATGGTGCACTGTCAAATGTTGGGTGATGCAAGAACTAACTGGGTTTGAATTGGGGGGTTACTCACGTGATTGGTTGATCATTTGGAAATCCCACCCATTTATTGGTTCAGTTAATTGTATGCATTGACCAAGAGCAAAGGGTCAATACTTTGCCTCACTCGATGCAGGATTTGAATCCCATCTTGTGTTAATGTTGCCAAGAACTCCTAATATCTGACAACTTCCCTCAATAAATACGACGGATAGACATCGTAAATTGACAACGCCAGAAATTACCGTTGAGACAAAATACAAAGTCTCCTGAGAGACCAGCAAAAATTGCCATAGCTGACTGTGTTTCAAGTCATCAAGGCGGGGAATTGGTAAAAGTTTTCAACCAGCAATAATCACGTCTCAGTAGAACTTCATAGACTATGAAATTGCCTCTGCACAAGAATAACCAGTGAGTTTCAGCTTTTCAGCTGGGTATGAATCAACACTCACATCACAGCACTGTCAAATGTCAAATGATGCAGGGACTGATTGGGTTTGAAAATACCTGACACCTTCCCTCAACAAAAGCGACGGATAGAAATAGTAAATTGACAACGCCAGCAATTAACATTGAAACAAATAACAAAGTCTCCTGAGAGACTTGCAAAAATTGCCATAGCTGACTGTGTTTCAAGTCATCAAGGCGGGAATTGGTAAAAGTTTTCAACCAGCAATAATCACGTCTCAGTAGAACTTCATAGACTATGAAATTGCCTCTGCACAAGAATAACCAGTGAGTTTCAGCTTTTCAGCTGGGTATGAATCAACACTCACATCACTCATGGTGCACTGTCAAATGTTGGGTGATGCAAGAACTAACTGGGTTTGAATTGGGGGGTTACTCACGTGATTGGTTGATCATTTGGAAATCCCGCCCATTTATTGGTTCAGTTAATTGTATGCATTGACCAAGAGCAAAGGGTCAATACTTTGCCTCACTCGATGCAGGATTTGAATCCCATCTTGTGTTAATGTTGCCAAGAACTCCTAATATCTGACAACTTCCCTCAATAAATACGACGGATAGACATCGTAAATTGACAACGCCAGAAATTACCGTTGAGACAAAATACAAAGTCTCCTGAGAGACCAGCAAAAATTGCCATAGCTGACTGTGTTTCAAGTCATCAAGGCGGGAATTGGTAAAAGTTTTCAACCAGCAATAATCACGTCTCAGTAGAACTTCATAGACTATGAAATTGCCTCTGCACAAGAATAACCAGTGAGTTTCAGCTTTTCAGCTGGGTATGAATCAACACTCACATCACTCATGGTGCACTGTCAAATGTTGGGTGATGCAAGAACTAACTGGGTTTGAATTGGGGGGTTACTCATGTGATTGGTTGATCATTTGGAAATCCCGCCCATTTATTGGTTCAGTTAATTGTATGCATTGACCAAGAGCAAAGGGTCAATACTTTGCCTCACTCGATGCAGGATTTGAATCCCATCTTGTGTTAATGTTGCCAAGAACTCCTAATATCTGACAACTTCCCTCAATAAATACGACGGATAGACATCGTAAATTGACAACGCCAGAAATTACCGTTGAGACAAAATACAAAGTCTCCTGAGAGACCAGCAAAAATTGCCATAGCTGACTGTGTTTCAAGTCATCAAGGCGGGAATTGGTAAAAGTTTTCAACCAGCAATAATCACGTCTCAGTAGAACTTCATAGACTATGAAATTGCCTCTGCACAAGAATAACCAGTGAGTTTCAGCTTTTCAGCTGGGTATGAATCAACACTCACATCACAGCACTGTCAAATGTTGAATGATGCAGGAACTGATTGGGTTTGAAAATACCTGACACCTTCCCTCAACAAAAGCGACGGATAGAAATAGTAAATTGACAACGCCAGCAATTAACATTGAAACAAATAACAAAGTCTCCTGAGAGACTTGCAAAAATTGCCATAGCTGACTGTGTTTCAAGTCATCAAGGCGGGAATTGGTAAAAGTTTTCAACCAGCAATAATCACGTCTCAGTAGAACTTCATAGACTATGAAATTGCCTCTGCACAAGAATAACCAGTGAGTTTCAGCTTTTCAGCTGGGTATGAATCAACACTCACATCACTCATGGTGCACTGTCAAATGTTGGGTGATGCAAGAACTAACTGGGTTTGAATTGGGGGGTTACTCACGTGATTGGTTGATCATTTGGAAATCCTGCCCATTTATTGGTTCAGTTAATTGTATGCATTGACCAAGAGCAAAGGGTCAATACTTTGCTTCACTCGATGCAGGATTTGAATCCCATCTTGTGTTAATGTTGCCAAGAACTCCTAATATCTGACTACTTCCCTCAATAAATACGACGGATAGACATCGTAAATTGACAACGCCAGAAATTACCGTTGAGACAAAATACAAAGTCTCCTGAGAGACCAGCAAAAATTGCCATAGCTGACTGTGTTTCAAGTCATCAAGGCGGGAATTGGTAAAAGTTTTCAACCAGCAATAATCACGTCTCAGTAGAACTTCATAGACTATGAAATTGCCTCTGCACAAGAATAACCAGTGAGTTTCAGCTTTTCAGCTGGGTATGAATCAACACTCACATCACAGCACTGTCAAATGTTGAATGATGCAGGAACTGATTGGGTTTGAAAATACCTGACACCTTCCTTCAACAAAAGCGACGGATAGAAATAGTAAATTGACAACGCCAGCAATTAACATTGAAACAAATAACAAAGTCTCCTGAGAGACTTGCAAAAATTGCCATAGCTGACTGTGTTTCAAGTCATCAAGGCGGGAATTGGTAAAAGTTTTCAACCAGCAATAATCACGTCTCAGTAGAACTTCATAGACTATGAAATTGCCTCTGCACAAGAATAACCAGTGAGTTTCAGCTTTTCAGCTGGGTATGAATCAACACTCACATCACTCATGTTGCACTGTCAAATGTTGGGTGATGCAAGAACTAACTGGGTTTGAATTGGGGGGTTACTCATGTGATTGGTTGATCATTTGGAAATCCCGCCCATTTATTGGTTCAGTTAATTGTATGCATTGACCAAGAGCAAAGGGTCAATACTTTGCCTCACTCGATGCAGGATTTGAATCCCATCTTGTGTTAATGTTGCCAAGAACTCCTAATATCTGACAACTTCCCTCAATAAATACGACGGATAGACATCGTAAATTGACAACGCCAGAAATTACTGTTGAGACAAAATACAAAGTCTCCTGAGAGACCAGCAAAAATTGCCATAGCTGACTGTG
>NC_140457.1:500000-586322 GCF_963576455.1 Neolamprologus multifasciatus | reverse complement strand
CCATCTTGTGTTAATGTTGCCAAGAACTCCTAATATCTGACAACTTCCCTCAATAAATACGATGGATAGACATCGTAAATTGACAACGCCAGAAATTACCGTTGAGACAAAATACAAAGTCTCCTGAGAGACTAGCAAAAATTGCCATAGCTGACTGTGTTTCAAGTCATCAAGGCGGGAATTGGTAGAAGTTTTCAACCAGCAATAATCACGTCTCAGTAGAACTTCATAGACTATGAAATTGCCTCTGCACAAGAATAACCAGTGAGTTTCAGCTTTTCAGCTGGGTATGAATCAACACTCACATCACAGCACTGTCAAATGTCAAATGATGCAGGGAACTGATTGGGTTTGAAAATACCTGACACCTTCCCTCAACAAAAGCGACGGATAGAAATAGTAAATTGACAACGCCAGCAATTAACATTGAAACAAATAACAAAGTCTCCTGAGAGACTTGCAAAAATTGCCATAGCTGACTGTGTTTCAAGTCATCAAGGCGGGAATTGGTAAAAGTTTTCAACCAGCAATAATCACGTCTCAGTAGAACTTCATAGACTATGAAATTGCCTCTGCACAAGAATAACCAGTGAGTTTCAGCTTTTCAGCTGGGTATGAATCAACACTCACATCACTCATGGTGCACTGTCAAATGTTGGGTGATGCAAGAACTAACTGGGTTTGAATTGGGGGGTTACTCACGTGATTGGTTGATCATTTGGAAATCCCGCCCATTTATTGGTTCAGTTAATTGTATGCATTGACCAAGAGCAAAGGGTCAATACTTTGCCTCACTCGATGCAGGATTTGAATCCCATCTTGTGTTAATGTTGCCAAGAACTCCTAATATCTGACAACTTCCCTCAATAAATACGACGGATAGACATCGTAAATTGACAACGCCAGAAATTACCGTTGAGACAAAATACAAAGTCTCCTGAGAGACCAGCAAAAATTGCCATAGCTGACTGTGTTTCAAGTCATCAAGGCGGGAATTGGTAAAAGTTTTCAACCAGCAATAATCACGTCTCAGTAGAACTTCATAGACTATGAAATTGCCTCTGCACAAGAATAACCAGTGAGTTTCAGCTTTTCAGCTGGGTATGAATCAACACTCACATCACTCATGGTGCACTGTCAAATGTTGGGTGATGCAAGAACTAACTGGGTTTGAATTGGGGGGTTACTCATGTGATTGGTTGATCATTTGGAAATCCCGCCCATTTATTGGTTCAGTTAATTGTATGCATTGACCAAGAGCAAAGGGTCAATACTTTGCCTCACTCGATGCAGGATTTGAATCCCATCTTGTGTTAATGTTGCCAAGAACTCCTAATATCTGACAACTTCCCTCAATAAATACGACGGATAGACATCGTAAATTGACAACGCCAGAAATTACCGTTGAGACAAAATACAAAGTCTCCTGAGAGACCAGCAAAAATTGCCATAGCTGACTGTGTTTCAAGTCATCAAGGCGGGAATTGGTAAAAGTTTTCAACCAGCAATAATCACGTCTCAGTAGAACTTCATAGACTATGAAATTGCCTCTGCACAAGAATAACCAGTGAGTTTCAGCTTTTCAGCTGGGTATGAATCAACACTCACATCACAGCACTGTCAAATGTTGAATGATGCAGGAACTGATTGGGTTTGAAAATACCTGACACCTTCCCTCAACAAAAGCGACGGATAGAAATAGTAAATTGACAACGCCAGCAATTAACATTGAAACAAATAACAAAGTCTCCTGAGAGACTTGCAAAAATTGCCATAGCTGACTGTGTTTCAAGTCATCAAGGCGGGAATTGGTAAAAGTTTTCAACCAGCAATAATCACGTCTCAGTAGAACTTCATAGACTATGAAATTGCCTCTGCACAAGAATAACCAGTGAGTTTCAGCTTTTCAGCTGGGTATGAATCAACACTCACATCACTCATGGTGCACTGTCAAATGTTGGGTGATGCAAGAACTAACTGGGTTTGAATTGGGGGGTTACTCACGTGATTGGTTGATCATTTTGAAATCCTGCCCATTTATTGGTTCAGTTAATTGTATGCATTGACCAAGAGCAAAGGGTCAATACTTTGCTTCACTCGATGCAGGATTTGAATCCCATCTTGTGTTAATGTTGCCAAGAACTCCTAATATCTGACTACTTCCCTCAATAAATACGACGGATAGACATCGTAAATTGACAACGCCAGAAATTACCGTTGAGACAAAATACAAAGTCTCCTGAGAGACCAGCAAAAATTGCCATAGCTGACTGTGTTTCAAGTCATCACGACGGGAATTGGTAAAAGTTTTCAACCAGCAATAATCACGTCTCAGTAGAACTTCATAGACTATGAAATTGCCTCTGCACAAGAATAACCAGTGAGTTTCAGCTTTTCAGCTGGGTATGAATCAACACTCACATCACTCATGGTGCACTGTCAAATGTTGGGTGATGCAAGAACTAACTGGGTTTGAATTGGGGGGTTACTCATGTGATTGGTTGATCATTTGGAAATCCCGCCCATTTATTGGTTCAGTTAATTGTATGCATTGACCAAGAGCAAAGGGTCAATACTTTGCCTCACTCGATGCAGGATTTGAATCCCATCTTGTGTTAATGTTGCCAAGAAGTCCTAATATCTGACAACTTCCCTCAATAAATACGACGGATAGACATCGTAAATTGACAACGCCAGAAATTACCGTTGAGACAAAATACAAAGTCTCCTGAGAGACCAGCAAAAATTGCCATAGCTGACTGTGTTTCAAGTCATCAAGGCGGGAATTGGTAAAAGTTTTCAACCAGCAATAATCACGTCTCAGTAGAACTTCATAGACTATGAAATTGCCTCTGCACAAGAATAACCAGTGAGTTTCAGCTTTTCAGCTGGGTATGAATCAACACTCACATCACAGCACTGTCAAATGTTGAATGATGCAGGAACTGATTGGGTTTGAAAATACCTGACACCTTCCCTCAACAAAAGCGACGGATAGAAATAGTAAATTGACAACGCCAGCAATTAACATTGAAACAAATAACAAAGTCTCCTGAGAGACTTGCAAAAATTGCCATAGCTGACTGTGTTTCAAGTCATCAAGGCGGGAATTGGTAAAAGTTTTCAACCAGCAATAATCACGTCTCAGTAGAACTTCATAGACTATGAAATTGCCTCTGCACAAGAATAACCAGTGAGTTTCAGCTTTTCAGCTGGGTATGAATCAACACTCACATCACTCATGGTGCACTGTCAAATGTTGGGTGATGCAAGAACTAACTGGGTTTGAATTGGGGGGTTACTCACGTGATTGGTTGATCATTTGGAAATCCCACCCATTTATTGGTTCAGTTAATTGTATGCATTGACCAAGAGCAAAGGGTCAATACTTTGCCTCACTCGATGCAGGATTTGAATCCCATCTTGTGTTAATGTTGCCAAGAACTCCTAATATCTGACAACTTCCCTCAATAAATACGACGGATAGACATCGTAAATTGACAACGCCAGAAATTACCGTTGAGACAAAATACAAAGTCTCCTGAGAGACCAGCAAAAATTGCCATAGCTGACTGTGTTTCAAGTCATCAAGGCGGGAATTGGTAAAAGTTTTCAACCAGCAATAATAACGTCTCAGTAGAACTTCATAGACTATGAAATTGCCTCTGCACAAGAATAACCAGTGAGTTTCAGCTTTTCAGCTGGGTATGAATCAACACTCACATCACAGCACTGTCAAATGTTGAATGATGCAGGAACTGATTGGGTTTGAAAATACCTGACACCTTCCCTCAACAAAAGCGACGGATCGAAATAGTAAATTGACAACGCCAGCAATTAACATTGAAACAAATAACAAAGTCTCCTGAGAGACTTGCAAAAATTGCCATAGCTGACTGTGTTTCAAGTCATCAAGGCGGGAATTGGTAAAAGTTTTCAACCAGCAATAATAACGTCTCAGTAGAACTTCATAGACTATGAAATTGCCTCTGCACAAGAATAACCAGTGAGTTTCAGCTTTTCAGCTGGGTATGAATCAACACTCACATCACAGCACTGTCAAATGTTGAATGATGCAGGAACTGATTGGGTTTGAAAATACCTGACACCTTCCCTCAACAAAAGCGACGGATCGAAATAGTAAATTGACAACGCCAGCAATTAACATTGAAACAAATAACAAAGTCTCCTGAGAGACTTGCAAAAATTGCCATAGCTGACTGTGTTTCAAGTCATCAAGGCGGGAATTGGTAAAAGTTTTCAACCAGCAATAATCACGTCTCAGTAGAACTTCATAGACTATGAAATTGCCTCTGCACAAGAATAACCAGTGAGTTTCAGCTTTTCAGCTGGGTATGAATCAACACTCACATCACTCATGTTGCACTGTCAAATGTTGGGTGATGCAAGAACTAACTGGGTTTGAATTGGGGGGTTACTCACGTGATTGGTTGATCATTTGGAAATCCCACCCATTTATTGGTTCAGTTAATTGTATGCATTGACCAAGAGCAAAGGGTCAATACTTTGCCTCACTCGATGCAGGATTTGAATCCCATCTTGTGTTAATGTTGCCAAGAACTCCTAATATCTGACTACTTCCCTCAATAAATACGACGGATAGACATCGCAAATTGACAACGCCAGAAATTACCGTTGAGACAAAATACAAAGTCTCCTGAGAGACCAGCAAAAATTGCCATAGCTGACTGTGTTTCAAGTCATCACGACGGGAATTGGTAAAAGTTTTCAACCAGCAATAATCACGTCTCAGTAGAACTTCATAGACTATGAAATTGCCTCTGCACAAGAATAACCAGTGAGTTTCAGCTTTTCAGCTGGGTATGAATCAACACTCACATCACTCATGGTGCACTGTCAAATGTTGGGTGATGCAAGAACTAACTGGGTTTGAATTGGGGGGTTACTCATGTGATTGGTTGATCATTTGGAAATCCCGCCCATTTATTGGTTCAGTTAATTGTATGCATTGACCAAGAGCAAAGGGTCAATACTTTGCCTCACTCGATGCAGGATTTGAATCCCATCTTGTGTTAATGTTGCCAAGAACTCCTAATATCTGACAACTTCCCTCAATAAATACGACGGATAGACATCGTAAATTGACAACGCCAGAAATTACCGTTGAGACAAAATACAAAGTCTCCTGAGAGACCAGCAAAAATTGCCATAGCTGACTGTGTTTCAAGTCATCAAGGCGGGAATTGGTAAAAGTTTTCAACCAGCAATAATCACGTCTCAGTAGAACTTCATAGTCTATGAAATTGCCTCTGCACAAGAATAACCAGTGAGTTTCAGCTTTTCAGCTGGGTATGAATCAACACTCACATCACAGCACTGTCAAATGTTGAATGATGCAGGAACTGATTGGGTTTGAAAATACCTGACACCTTCCCTCAACAAAAGCGACGGATAGAAATAGTAAATTGACAACGCCAGCAATTAACATTGAAACAAATAACAAAGTCTCCTGAGAGACTTGCAAAAATTGCCATAGCTGACTGTGTTTCAAGTCATCAAGGCGGGAATTGGTAAAAGTTTTCAACCAGCAATAATCATGTCTCAGTAGAACTTCATAGACTATGAAATTGCCTCTGCACAAGAATAACCAGTGAGTTTCAGCTTTTCAGCTGGGTATGAATCAACACTCACATCACTCATGGTGCACTGTCAAATGTTGGGTGATGCAAGAACTAACTGGGTTTGAATTGGGGGGTTACTCACGTGATTGGTTGATCATTTGGAAATCCCACCCATTTATTGGTTCAGTTAATTGTATGCATTGACCAAGAGCAAAGGGTCAATACTTTGCCTCACTCGATGCAGGATTTGAATCCCATCTTGTGTTAATGTTGCCAAGAACTCCTAATATCTGACAACTTCCCTCAATAAATACGACGGATAGACATCGTAAATTGACAACGCCAGAAATTACCGTTGAGACAAAATACAAAGTCTCCTGAGAGACCAGCAAAAATTGCCATAGCTGACTGTGTTTCAAGTCATCAAGGCGGGAATTGGTAAAAGTTTTCAACCAGCAATAATCACGTCTCAGTAGAACTTCATAGACTATGAAATTGCCTCTGCACAAGAATAACCAGTGAGTTTCAGCTTTTCAGCTGGGTATGAATCAACACTCACATCACAGCACTGTCAAATGTCAAATGATGCAGGGACTGATTGGGTTTGAAAATACCTGACACCTTCCCTCAACAAAAGCGACGGATAGAAATAGTAAATTGACAACGCCAGCAATTAACATTGAAACAAATAACAAAGTCTCCTGAGAGACTTGCAAAAATTGCCATAGCTGACTGTGTTTCAAGTCATCAAGGCGGGAATTGGTAAAAGTTTTCAACCAGCAATAATCACGTCTCAGTAGAACTTCATAGATTATGAAATTGCCTCTGCACAAGAATAACCAGTGAGTTTCAGCTTTTCAGCTGGGTATGAATCAACACTCACATAACAGCACTGTCAAATGTTGAATGATGCAGGAACTGATTGGGTTTGAAAATACCTGACACCTTCCCTCAACAAAAGCGACGGATCGAAATAGTAAATTGACAACGCCAGCAATTAACATTGAAACAAATAACAAAGTCTCCTGAGAGACTTGCAAAAATTGCCATAGCTGACTGTGTTTCAAGTCATCAAGGCGGGAATTGGTAAAAGTTTTCAACCAGCAATAATCACGTCTCAGTAGAACTTCATAGACTATGAAATTGCCTCTGCACAAGAATAACCAGTGAGTTTCAGCTTTTCAGCTGGGTATGAATCAACACTCACATCACTCATGTTGCACTGTCAAATGTTGGGTGATGCAAGAACTAACTGGGTTTGAATTGGGGGGTTACTCACGTGATTGGTTGATCATTTGGAAATACCACCCATTTATTGGTTCAGTTAATTGTATGCATTGACCAAGAGCAAAGGGTCAATACTTTGCCTCACTCGATGCAGGATTTGAATCCCATCTTGTGTTAATGTTGCCAAGAACTCCTAATATCTGACTACTTCCCTCAATAAATACGACGGATAGACATCGTAAATTGACAACGCCAGAAATTACCGTTGAGACAAAATACAAAGTCTCCTGAGAGACCAGCAAAAATTGCCATAGCTGACTGTGTTTCAAGTCATCACGACGGGAATTGGTAAAAGTTTTCAACCAGCAATAATCACATCTCAGTAGAACTTCATAGACTATGAAATTGCCTCTGCACAAGAATAACCAGTGAGTTTCAGCTTTTCAGCTGGGTATGAATCAACACTCACATCACTCATGGTGCACTGTCAAATGTTGGGTGATGCAAGAACTAACTGGGTTTGAATTGGGGGGTTACTCATGTGATTGGTTGATCATTTGGAAATCCCGCCCATTTATTGGTTCAGTTAATTGTATGCATTGACCAAGAGCAAAGGGTCAATACTTTGCCTCACTCGATGCAGGATTTGAATCCCATCTTGTGTTAATGTTGCCAAGAACTCCTAATATCTGACAACTTCCCTCAATAAATACGACGGATAGACATCGTAAATTGACAACGCCAGAAATTACCGTTGAGACAAAATACAAAGTCTCCTGAGAGACCAGCAAAAATTGCCATAGCTGACTGTGTTTCAAGTCATCAAGGCGGGAATTGGTAAAAGTTTTCAACCAGCAATAATCACGTCTCAGTAGAACTTCATAGACTATGAAATTGCCTCTGCACAAGAATAACCAGTGAGTTTCAGCTTTTCAGCTGGGTATGAATCAACACTCACATCACAGCACTGTCAAATGTTGAATGATGCAGGAACTGATTGGGTTTGAAAATACCTGACACCTTCCTTCAACAAAAGCGACGGATAGAAATAGTAAATTGACAACGCCAGTAATTAACATTGAAACAAAATACACAGTCTCCTGAGAGACTTGCAAAAATTGCCATAGCTGACTGTGTTTCAAGTCATCACGGCGGGAATTGGTAAAAGTTTTCAACCAGCAATAATCACGTCTCAGTAGAACTTCATAGACTATGAAATTGCCTCTGCACAAGAATAACCAGTGAGTTTCAGCTTTTCAGCTGGGTATGAATCAACACTCACATCACAGCACTGTCAAATGATGCAGGAACTGATTGGGTTTGAAAATACCTGACACCTTCCTTCAACAAAAGCGACGGATAGAAATAGTA
Source organism: Neolamprologus multifasciatus (assembly GCF_963576455.1). Taxonomy (NCBI): domain Eukaryota; kingdom Metazoa; phylum Chordata; class Actinopteri; order Cichliformes; family Cichlidae; genus Neolamprologus; species Neolamprologus multifasciatus. The sequence goes on along the minus strand of NC_140457.1, from coordinate 578,121 downwards.
AATTGACAACGCCAGTAATTAACATTGAAACAAAATACAAAGTCTCCTGAGAGACCAGCAAAAATTGCCATAGCTGACTGTGTTTCAAGTCATCACGGCGGGAATTGGTAAAAGTTTTCAACCAGCAATAATCACGTCTCAGTAGAACTTCATAGACTATGAAATTGCCTCTGCACAAGAATAACCAGTGAGTTTCAGCTTTTCAGCTGGGTATGAATCAACACTCACATCACAGCACTGTCAAATGTTGAATGATGCAGGAACTGATTGGGTTTGAAAATACCTGACACCTTCCCTCAACAAAAGCGACGGATAGAAATAGTAAATTGACAACGCCAGCAATTAACATTGAAACAAATAACAAAGTCTCCTGAGAGACTTGCAAAAATTGCCATAGCTGACTGTGTTTCAAGTCATCAAGGCGGGAATTGGTAAAAGTTTTCAACCAGCAATAATCACGTCTCAGTAGAACTTCATAGACTATGAAATTGCCTCTGCACAAGAATAACCAGTGAGTTTCAGCTTTCAGCTGGGTATGAATCAACACTCACATCACAGCTGACTGTATAAAAGACTCGACAGCTCCCCAAAAATTAAGCCAAAACGTCTCTATCGCCCCCTGGTGTCTGGCTGCAGTATAGGTCATAAACTCCGCCTCCTCCATGTTAGCGGATGGGACTGGGGTCAGACTAAAATAAATTAATTCTCCTTAGATAATTTTTTTCCAAAGATTATTTCTTTTGTTTTCAATAGTTCTCATCACGCTGATTGATGTTCAAGGGGTCTCCTTTCCCATAAATTTAATTCTAATTCCTACCGCGGTGATGTTAAATTGGGGTCAAACGTCATCATAAGAGCTTTGACTGACAGCTGCAGTCACGGAGAAACTTGCGTATCTCTGTTCGCGAATAGCAGATAGAGCGTAGGCTCTGAGAGGAGGACCAGCGTTTACGCTACGAAGACACGACCGAGTGTTTTAACCTGACAGCCTGAGGTGTTCTTCAGTAAACTGGACTACCCGACAGAAGGACCCGAGGCCCCGCTGCACTTTTTCGGTAAGTCAAACGTGTTTGTAAGCTACTCCGTAACTACCGTCCTTAGCTAGCTCCTGAGACCTAGCTAGCTAAGATGAGCAGTCGGCTGTCAGGGTTCGTTTATATGGAACGCCAGGACTGCCATAATTAATTAATTAAATACACCATTAAATAATTAATTAAATGTGTCAATAATTAATTAAAATGGGAAATAATTAATTAAATAAATAGTTATGACACATGTAATTAATTAATTATTGACACATTTAATTAATTATTTATGTATTTCACATTTTAATTAATTATTGACACATTTAATTAATTATTGACACATTTAATTAATTATTTATTGACACATTTAATTAATTATTTATGTATTTCACATTTTAATTAATTATTGACACATTTAATTAATTATTTAATGATATATTTATTTATTTCATTTTGGCAGTCCTGGCGCCTGGCTCTCATCATGAAATAATTTTATCTGTCAACCTCACCCATCAAACGCAGGGGGCGGGGTTAACGCTGCCCATGCAGCTTCTCTAACATTTGATTGGTTGCCGTGCAAAGTAAGTCAAAACAGGTCGATCCTCGATAATCGATTGCTTGTGTAGACTTGGGGCAGCCAGGTATCCCAGAATGCATTTCAAATCACAGGCAGCAATGTTGGTGGTGTAGTTTTAAAATACCCCGTTTTTCTGTCACCAACTACACTTTTAACAGTGTTTTAGCCGCGAATGTCGCGCTGTAATCTTCACATGTCGGGTCAGGTTGTCAACATAGAACATGTTTGCAAAGGTGCTCAGATGTTTTCAGAGATTTCAGTAGCTCTGCTAACAGTCAGCATGCAGAGTGCACCGAGGGGGTTACGTTAACCGGTTTGTTTACATATTCCACTCTCCGTGTTCCACGTGTTGCATTCGCAGATTCTCATTTTCACCGAACGATCGTCTCTTTCCACCTGGTCTTGTGTCTCTGTGCCTCTGTAACATAAAGAACGAGCTGACATTTTTTTCCTCACGAAACCAGCGATCAGCTCAACAGGCCCTCAGTTTACCTGCATGCATCCTCCTCCTCACGTGTCAGCTGTTTAACACCTGCTGCTAATTCAAGAAACACGCCCGCGTTACCTGGTGATAGTTACAGTTTAACTGGGCAGCCGGTGCTCGATATTACGCAACCTCAGCACATTTTTCTGCACAAGATAAGTAAATATAGTTTTTCCCGAGCGCAGAGCTGCTGGAGCTTGTTTCCCAACAGAGCACTTTATAGGCGAACCCACTTCATCAGCGGCTGATGTCCAATCACCGGCACACAGCTTTGAAACCTCACCTGAGTTTTAGCTCTCAGTGGTTAAACGCTGGACTTAATTCACTCAGGTTCTGTCTGTCGGGTCACGTTTACTTCGCTGTTTTATTTACAACTGAGCAAATCGGTTTGGCTGAGGTTAAAGTTACGTTTCATAACTGCACAGTTTTACAGACGTTTAATGGTTCACTGGCACATGTGTTAGACTGAACCATTCGCTTTTCTTTATCTGGTGTGTTTTGGATTTAACAGTAAATTTTGAGATTAAACTGACTTTTAAAATGTTTTTATACAAAGAGGAAAGAGAAGGCGCATTTCCACCGAGAGGAGCAGAGTTTCCAACTACATGTTCATAATGCAGACTGCAACCTGGACAGAAATATTATATCATCTGTTTTTTAATAGGTTTTCTAAGCACCAGCGATCTGTTAGAATTTTTAGAGTTTACTTAACTAAAAATAAATGAGGTTAACATATAATTTGTGTGATTTATTCTCTCTCTCTCTCTTTTTATTCATTTATTTATTTTTTTGCTTTTTCGGTCATGTTATGTTTAACTGTCAAAGGTTTGTTACAAACTATGAAACACATGGTGCAGACTTCTGGATGTTAGAAGAAAACTAATACTGCTAATAAGGCAGGAAGGTGTCCTTTAAAACTAAACATGTTAGTAGGACTTTACATCATAGTTTATGAAATAGCACGTGTATTTCAGTAATAGCCTACTGATTTCAGTGTAGTAGTGAACAGTCACACAGCTCACGTGGGTGTTATCTGTGATACTCCTTAACTATAATTTATCCAGGTTAACTTCAGTTAACTCTGAGCGGCTGGATCGACGGAGGTCAGACAACAATTTTACATGTATGATCTTAAAACAGGACACAGCCATTATCCGTCCTGGCCTCATATCAAATGTGAACGCAGACTGAGTCTATGTTTGACGATTGCTTTATATCTAATCTTCCTCTCAAACATTTAAACAGTCTGCAGCTGAGGGAACACAAACTCAAACTGTCTGAACAGGTTTGCTCGTTTCTTGCGTTCATTTGGTGATTTATTAAATGTGTAACTGTTATTCTAATCTGCTGCTGAGTCTCACGCTGATGAAAATGCAGAAAACACAGATCACGAACACCTGTTCAACCAATCGCTTTCATTCCACTTTGACAAACTGACGGTTCATCTACAGTGTTGCGTTAGACTGCTATATTTTTGTGTTCTTTATGCTGTAGATTTTCACGTCTCTGGAATAGTTGGCAGTACTAAGGATGCTTTTCTGTAAAATCATATTGATATGACCCGTGAATTATTCGTAGATGACCGTTAGATTAGTCAGCTGGGAAACTCTGTGTTACCTCAGAGAGCTGAAGATATCGTGGATATGCTGACCTCGCTCTGTGGTGTACAGGTCCATTTACCCTCATGATTAATATTCACAATAAAAATATTAGCCGAACATCATGAAGTCTGTATGTGTGTCATAGTTTCGAACAACCTTTGTACAGTTAAAGCAGTTACTACATGAGGAAACACCAACGTTATCTCTTTTATGCGTTTATACACAGGTCACGCTGATTACTGAACAAAAACCCAACGATCAGCTGTTAATCGAATTTATTTGCTCTCTCTCCTCCTTAAACATGTTTTTAATGTTAGTTATAATTCAGAATTGGCGACTGAAACACATAGGACACATAAGAACATCAGGAAATAAAACCCTGATAAATATAACCTCAGTAAAAGAAGTCCGTGTCAGCGGGGATTATTAGCTGTGTACCGGGGCCTGCACTTTGTCGGTGGTAATAACAGCTCGATTGCTTGCGAGGCGAGCGGGTCTATCCACGCTTTGCCGCGAGACTGGGCAGACATCTCCGAAATCATCGAAGCACTTTTGCAAAGAGGCTGTATCTTGAGAAACCGACCAGACACATGAAGATTAAACCGCTACATTCTCAGCTAAAAAAATATTAAAACTGTATTTGGTGACACACAAACAGGGTTTTTCAAAGTTCAGTTCTGTTAGTTTCCACATGCTGGTTGTTGCCTGCTAAAAACAATGGCCACCAGGCCAAAGCAATGGTTTTGAGTCGATCAGCGTTAACCCCGCCCCCTGAGTTTGATGGGTGAGGTTGACAGATAAAATTATTTCATGGTGAGAGCCAGGCGCCTATGGAACGCCAGGACTGCCAAAATGAAATAAATAAATATATCATTAAATAATTAATTAAATGTGTCAATAATTAATTAAAATGTGAAATACATAAATAATTAATTAAATGTGTCAATAATTAATTAATTACATGTGTCATAACTATTTATTTAATTAATTATTTCCCATTTTAATTAATTATTGACACATTTAATTAATTATTTAATGGTGTATTTAATTAATTCATTATGGCAGTCCTGGCGTTCCATACGTTTAGCTGTGCAGGTGAATGAATTTACTAAAGAAATCAAGAGAAACGCTCCGGGCTGCTCAGTCACTAATTACTGTTACTGTACTTTTATTACAAGTATTATACTGTAAAAGCAACAGGCTGCACCCTGCTGCAGCTCCTGTGCACAGCTGAATATTGAATATGTGCAAACAACAGCATGTTTTCAGTCTCTTGCCACATCTGTAAAGACAGTAACATTTTTTTAAAAGCTTGTACTTCAGTAACTCCTCATTAATCAGGAACTATGGATTAAAGTACTGTAGTGTACTGTAATACTGGAAAAAATGTAAGAGACTTCAGATCCTGAGTGTGTGAGGACAGAAGAATCAGCTTTATTTCAATATTGAGGGATCAAATTTATATGTGAGTTTGATGATTCTGTTGTCTTTGTGATTACAGGAGCTGCCCTCAGATTCAGACCTCAGCACCACCCAGTGACAGCAGACAGATCATCCAACATGTTCACATGTTAACTGCAAAATGAACTGATGAAAACAGTGCTTATTGCAATCAATTCAATTTTCAAAATTATTATTGTTCATCACAAAAAAAATTATACAAATTCTTATCTTTGAACAAACCAAACCTGGAATTACAAAAGAAAATAAATAAATAAATAAAAAATCTTTACTCAATGCAGGATTTGAGTCGCATCTTGTGTTAATTTTGCAAAGAAATCATAATACCTGACAACTTCCCATGCGCCACTCCCATCACTCACATCACTGATGGTGACTGAAACCAGCCCACTGTTCCAGTCATTATGCAAATGTCCTGTTTATAAGATTGGGGAAACCTGCAGTCAGCTGAGACTGAAGAAGTCACCTGGATGAGTGACGAAACGTTTCTCCCACAAAACGCTACGTCTGGATGAACAGAATCAACTTTTGGAGATTTACTTACCTGGATGATTGAGAATGCATCAAGACATTTAATTTAGTTCTGTCTGTTATTGTCCTTATCATCCTGGAGCAAGTGTAACCACATCATTTTTTCAGGGATTCATAAAGTATTCTGATTTTGATCCAGGAGCTTTACTGACTTGATACAACGTTTTGTTTTTTGTTTTTTTTGAGCAGTACATTCATGTAAAGATATATTTTGTAATGTATTCATGTTTTGTGTTGTATCATGAAAGTTAGAAATAATAATAATAAAATAATAACAATTTAAAATAATAATTTTAAATTGTGAAATATTTGTAATTACTGTACATATGACGAGTGCAGTGTATTGAAAAGGCAGGGTTAATAAGATACAATGTATAAAAACTACATTCCAAAGTGAGTCTGTGTTGATCAACAAAACCTTCAAACATTCAGAATGCATTCTTTGTAAATTAGGAAAAAGTCTGATGCTGATGCTCACAGTGACGGCGTTGGTGGCTCTGCATGGCTGTAGGTTCGAATTACACGTTAAACCAAAGGAGGGGTTTTCTTCTGAAATGCTTAGATCCAGCTGAGTGTTAGACAATCAATGCCGGGAGCACTGAAGCTGGTTTTGAGGCATAAAATGGAACTTCTTTTGAAAACACCTTGTAGCCATTTTTCCTTTAATGTGACACGTGTCTATTAATCTACAAAGCTGGCAGGGGGCACTGTCGACCTGTACACCTGCATGCAGGTACACAGACGATCTACATGAAGATGATCCTCTGAATGAAAGTCAGAGGGGATTTTTCTCAGTCTCGCCCCCACCTGAAGCTCTTCATTTATCTTGAGGACAGCACCTCAGATGGACCGACCCGTGTTGTTTCAGCTCTGCTTTGCTTTCTGGGTCGGGATAGAGCGGACCGGAGCGTTGCAGTCCAGTTCGCCGTGGGGCGCGAACACGAGCATGATGAGGAGAGATCGGTCAGTTAACGGCTCGGTGGTCCTCCACGACTACATGGTGTTTTTATACCAAACGCTGTCCAAACCTCAAAGCAGAGACTTTGATGTTTCAGACGGAGCAGGAGCTGCTAACACAGTTACAAGTTTTGTGGACCAAGGACAAGGTTTGACACCAATTTAATTCACTTTCCCTCAAAATCCTGCCTAAAAAACTGAATGTTCTAGTTTTATTACATCTATATTTGGTGTTATTCTGTTTTAAGCAACCATATTTCCATTGTTGACACAGATTACTAAATGTATCACTGATTTATAAAGTTAGTAAAGAATTTAAAGTTAGTAGAAGTGATTATTTATGTGGGTTTTTGCGATGTTGTGACCATCAGAAGGTCTCATCTCCAGGTTTACAGTTTTCATTGCCATCCACTCGCTGGGCTCTCGTCCTCATTTTCGGTTTGACAGCGTTTCAGTAGACAAAGGTGAACGGCGTAGACATGAACTGAGCTGTGGTTTGGGGAAAGCTCTGCTCTGCTTTCTGATTCTACACAAAAACAAGAACGAACAGCTTGTATAACGGGGGGTGGGGGTGTCGGTCACATATAGATAAGGGCCAGAAGGGGCGTGTTTGGAGGCGTGGTCCCGCTCCTGAAAATTATCTAAGTCAGCCTGAAAAACTTTCAATAGATTTGAAATCCATGAATGAATCCATCTACACCAACACATCAGCTTTATCGTTTCAGCAGCATTTTAGTGCATTTCTTTCTTCCTGTTTTTGTTAAACGGGTTTAACAACAGGAATGACATTTGTAAATATCATTCCTGTTTGACATCACCCAGTTCCCTTTGTGATGTTTATCACTGACTTTGATGCCATAAAGACTTCGAGGTGACATCATATGAAGAGCCAAAGAGCTGTATTGGAGACTGAGGCTCGAGTCCCACATGTGACCACAGACCAGTGTTGGGTTAAGACCTGCACATAAAGTTACATGCTGCGTGTTCTACCTTTACTTTCCTCCTTATCCACAGATCCTCCATCATGGGAGAGCGGCCAGCGTTACGTCTTCGACTTGTCCAGCCTGGCCAGGATGGAAGAGCTGGTGGAGGCCGAGCTGAGAATCCTCCGGAAGCCTCCGGCAGACCTTCGACCCACCCTAACGAGCGGAGGAAACCTTTACGACATCCGCCTGTACTCCTGCTCTTCGGAGAGACAGCTGCTGGACTCCAGAACTGTCGAGGTTTTGGGTGGTGGTCTTCCCAGGTGGGAGGTGTTTGACGTGTGGTCTGGCATGAAGGCCCATCTGAGGAATCCTTTGGAGCCACCGCAGGCCTGCTTCCATCTCCTGGCCTTCTCTGAACTGACCAACGAGGTGGCTGACCCGCTGGTCCTGGGGCTGGGTCGCACCCCTTGCCCAACCCAGGAGAAAGCTTTGCTGGTGGCTTTCTGGCATACCAACACCGCCGACAGTCTTTTCGGAGAGGTAACGCACAGGATGAAGAGCGAGGGCGGTGGATTTAGCCTCCCGAAGCCTCCGAAACTTATTCCAAAACACGTAAAGAAGAACCGCCGGCATCAACAGAGAGCTCTGTCCAAACGGTCCTTCGGTGGGGCAGCAAGAGGAGGCGGGAGGAACCGCTGCAGCCGCAAGCCGCTGCACGTGAACTTCAGAGACCTGGGCTGGGACGACTGGATCATCGCCCCTTTGGACTATGAGGCGCGCCGCTGCGACGGCGTGTGCAACTTCCCGCTGCGCGCCCACCTGGAGCCCACCAACCACGCTGTGATCCAGACCCTGATGAACTCCATGGACCCTGATCTCAGCCCACCCAGCTGCTGCGTCCCCTCCAGTCTCAGCCCCATCAGCATCCTCTACATGGACTCAGCCGGCAGCGTGGTCTACAAGCAGTACGAGAACATGGTGGTGGAGAGCTGTGGGTGCCGGTAGCACAAACACAGGCCTCCTGTACTGGTCTAAGATTAGAGCAACAGCTGTTTGTGTTTTTGCTCTGGTCTTTGTGGCCAATCACGGCAGAACAAGCTGAAAATACACCTCTGATAGATGACGATGCTTCGCCATCTGAAGTCGTGTTATTTCTGCTCCATTTGCATATTTGTAACTCTCACTTCCTGCATTCAGATTTTTCTCAGCATGAACCAGGAAGCAAAGCTTTAGTCTCACAGATGTCACCTCATTACATCTGACACCACATCTGGAATATTCGTTTGTGTTTATTGTTAGTTTACTGAACTCAGCACCAGCCGTTCAGTCTGTAACCATGAACCTGCCCTCACACAGCCACACAGCCACAGATGTAACTGCGTCAGTTTGTGTTTTTATTCATACCGACCGGTGTTCAGTTCCAGCTGCATTAACATCACGTGATCTTCACCGTGAAGGAAGTACAGTCACAGCTATCTGCACGGTGATGAGCGCACGCCTTCATGTGCTCCCTCTGGACGACCTGTCAGGATTCGTGCAGCGAGACTCGGTGAGAGTTTCATCTTCATCATCAGCTCTGAACACTTTTCCACTGGCTGCACGCGCACCTGTAAAGTGGCCCGGTAGATACTGGTGCTCGGGAACTTTTCCAAGAGTTTTAAGCAGGGAGGTATCGAGGACCCATCGAGGTCGACCAGCGGGGAAATCGGAAAGATAGGAAAGATCAAATCTGCTCCGAGAACACCGAGCGAGGCTTTCACTGCTTCCTGCTGCGACACACTTACAGGTAGGGGTGGGGGGAAAAATGGATACTGTGTAGCATGGTGATATTTTGTTTGCTAATAATGTATGGATACAGGGACAGCAGAAATCGATATTTTGTTACAAAAAGGTTTTTGTGCTCTGACTTCAGAGCATGTTGATCCTTTTTCTGAGCAAGAATCCTGACATTCCTTCACTGTCCAAATGTGTTTAACTTGTTTTTGGCAGCAATAAACATGACAGTTTACTTATTTTAATTTAAGACATGTTTTATTTGAATTAAGTTTAAAACTTTTTTATTTAATGTAAAATTATATTTTGTTTTAATTTACTTTCAAATTCTTCAGTTGCTGAAGGGGCTGCATAGTTTTCATAAACTGCATAGTTCAGAATAGCTATAATTGTACCAGATGGTTGATTCAGTTAAGTTGGACTAGACTGTAATACAAACCGTTCAGTTTGTCAACAATCAAACTGAAATGAGAGAAAGACTGAGTGTGAGACTTTGATATTAGAGAAAATGAATATTGATAAAGTTTACCTTTATGTACAGAATCTGAATATCGCAAAATATTTTTAAAAATTGCAATAATATCGTATCGTGCGTTAAGTATTGTGATAATATCGTATCGAGGGATGTACGGTGATTCCCACCTCTACTTACAGGAGCCTGAAGTGGGATTAACTTCCTCACCTGAAGCAGTAACACGGCCTGTTGTAATCTGTGTGTGTAATAAATTAAGTTTTCATTTATTCCCACAATGATAAACAACAGTTAATATTACAGCAGTTATTTCACATGCAATAAAAATTCTGTTCCTCACATCTGGACTTCTTTGAAATTTCACTGTAAATTTTCTAAACTTTAATAAATGTTTGGTCTCTATGATGATCATGCCATCGTTGTACATTTTCATATGATTAGCCAGGATATAAGAGTTGGAAGCACGTGGCCCTGAAGGCTGATGTGTTTAGTGTTGAGCACAAACGTGTGCAGCTTCCACGCCTGCACATCTTATCACACAGAGACAACATGAACCTCTGGCTCTGTGGTCTCGTTACAAACGTCCAGCTGAGGCACTGAATTAAGTGTTTTGGTCAACTCGGCTCCGTAAATCTTCACGGATCCATTCAAACACCATTTCGGCGACTTCTCGTCCGGCGTCCAGCACGAAGGCGTGACGGAAGCCGTTTTCACACAGCCTGAAGTCGCCGAGAGGAAAGTCCCGCTTGATGTCGTGATAATAGTGCAGCGGGCACCAGTGGTCGGTCGCTCCGTAATAAAATATCAGCTGAAAGCACAGACAGACAGACTGTTAGAGAGAAAAGGGAAACGTGGTTTTAGAGGGCGTGATCAAAACAGCGCTGCATGAGCTGATCGCCAGCCTGCAGCCAGCGGCGGGCCGATCGGCTCAGCGCGACCAGGGGAACAACAGGTTTGACCTTTGACCCTCAGAGTCAGACTGCAGACGCCGAGCTCTGCCATAACATCTGACAGGAGCGCCGGGAGCGGCGTCAGGTCACGAGGTCAGAACAGAGCAGTAAGTGAAGCGTGAGCAGAAGTGCTGTCTTTAATAAAAAGGCGACAGCACCTGCACGCGTATCTGGCTTTCATTTTCATTCGCTCCTCTTGTGGGCGGGGCTTTTCTTACCTTGTCGAGATGTTTCCCGATAGTCGTGTCGTCTCTTTTTAGAACTTTCCTCATTTCCTGCCCGCCCAGGTACATGGCGTTGGCTGCACGTGGAAACAAACCACAGAGGTTAAAGCTGGTCCGGCTCTCGCTGCAAACTCAACATTTCAAACCTCGGCTGTTCAATCTGAACCGGCTGCAGCCTGCTGGGGGATTCCCATCATGCACTGAGCTCTTTCACTCCCTGTATATTAATATGCAGCCATGCATGTTGTAAACACCTCCACCTTTCTGCTGACAGGGTTTCTCTCCATAATTCTGTCCCTGTGTTATCACATAAAAGCTTCTTATCAAAGACAAATGTCTGCAGTCTGAACTGCTCTCGCTGCATATCTCACAGAAGAACGAAGCGTGGCCGACCTGCAGAGTCCCCGCTGAGCAGGCCCAGGGTGGGCTGCACCACAGTGAGGTCCAGAGAGCGGATTCCCCCCAGCGTCAGTCTGACGAGGCCGACTTTGAGCCTGTCGGGCAGCAGCGAGAGCAGGAAGAGGGGCAGGTAGACCACGTAACGCATGTGACACAGCACGGGGGTCATGACCTTCCCCTGAGGGCTCTGAGCCATGCGCTCGATGGTGGGAAACAGCAGCAGCGCCTTCAGGACCTGCATTCAAAACAGGAGACAGAAGGTTTCAGACAGACGACAGAAAGACGGGAAGCTGCAAACTGCGGAAACTCCCGGATTAGAGGCAGGGAGATTTTCATGTCATTTAATCCGTTTCCTGAAAAAGTGATGGGAGGGAAGTGAAGGGAGGGCTCAGTGCCCTCAGCCAGGAACTCGCCGGGCGCCATCCGAGCTGGTCACGCGCTCCAGTTTGTGATTCCAACAAATTATATATATATATATATAGTATTCCGGGACTAAACGATCCCAATAAGTAAAAACTCATTTGGCTTGTTTTTAGTTTCGTTGTCACACAGAGCCTCCGTCCTGCTGATCATGTGATCTGAGACGACCACGCTTCGCACGGTCATGTCTGAGCTCTGGAGCCTTCCCTACGTCCACCGTCCACCGTCCCTGCATGCTTCACTGTTTGGGTGGAGGCGTGTTGGTGCGTGCTGTAGGCTGTGTGTTTTTGTGGAGGCTGATTTGTGGTTTCTCCTCAGACCGGAGAACTGCGAGGACTCACCTTCCTCTCAGGATTTCTCTTCATCATCTCCAGAATGATGTAGCAGCCGATGGAGTGACCGATCAAGACCAGGCTGGTTTCTCTGGGAACGTGATTCCTGAGGAAAGCCAGCTTATGTTCGACCTGCCCGTCCAGACCGAACACGTCGTCCTCCGCCGCCGAGGCGCCGTCTGCAATAGGAACAGAGACGTCAGAACACCCGAACAAGCTGCTCCTCTCTCCTGCGAGCAGAGCCGTGCGTACCTTCGATCATGTCCATGGAGGCCGGAGGAGCGCAGTGGCCGGCGTGGCTTACGGCCCACACCGGGTGCTGGTAGCCACACCTGCTGTGGAGCGTCTGCATGAAGGTCCTGTAGAAGCCCACCACACCTGGGTTACCTGTGACCGACAGCACGAGGTCAGCGAGGCCTGTGGTAACCACGGTAACCGCAAACCTGATCCAGAGCACGTCACAGTCCAAATCAGAGTACTGCCCTGTACTACAGTAATACTGCATCTGTACTACAGTAATACTGCATCTGTACGACAGTAATACTGCTGCTGTACGACAGTAATACTGCTGCTGTACTACAATAATACTGCATCTGTACTACAGTAATACTGCCCTGTACTACAGTAATACTGCATCTGTACTACAGTAATACTGCATCTGTACGACAGTAATACTGCCCTGTACTACAGTAATACTGCATCTGTACTACAGTAATACTGCATCTGTACGACAGTAATACTGCCCTGTACTACAGTAATACTGCATCTGTACTACAGTAATACTGCATCTGTACGACAGTAATACTGCATCTGTACTACAGTAATACTGCATCTGTACGACAGTAATACTGCATCTGTACTACAATAATACTGCCCTGTACGACAGTAATACTGCTGCTGTACTACAGTAATACTGCATCTGTACTACAGTAATACTGCATCTGTACTACAGTAATACTGCATCTGTACGACAGTAATACTGCTGCTGTACGACAGTAATACTGCTGCTGTACTACAATAATACTGCATCTGTACTACAGTAATACTGCCCTGTACGACAGTAATACTGCATCTGTACGACAGTAATACTGCATCTGTACGACAGTAATACTGCCCTGTACTACAGTAATACTGCATCTGTACGACAGTAATACTGCCCTGTACTACAGTAATACTGCATCTGTACTACAGTAATACTGCATCTGTACGACAGTAATACTGCATCTGTACTACAGTAATACTGCATCTGTACGACAGTAATACTGCATCTGTACTACAATAATACTGCATCTGTACTACAATAATACTGCCCTGTACGACAGTAATACTGCATCTGTACGACAGTAATACTGCATCTGTACTACAATAATACTGCCCTGTACTACAGTAATACTGCATCTGTACTACAGTAATACTGCCCTGTACTACAGTAATACTGCATCTGTACGACAGTAATACTGCAGCTGTACTACAGTATTACTGCCCTGTACTACAGTAATACTGCATCTGTACTACAATAATACTGCCCTGTACTACAGTAATACTGCATCTGTACTACAGTAATACTGCATCTGTACGACAGTAATACTGCTGCTGTACGACAGTAATACTGCTGCTGTACTACAATAATACTGCATCTGTACTACAGTAATACTGCCCTGTACTACAGTAATACTGCATCTGTACTACAGTAATACTGCATCTGTACGACAGTAATACTGCCCTGTACTACAGTAATACTGCATCTGTATGACAGTAATACTGCATCTGTACGACAGTAATACTGCATCTGTACTACAGTAATACTGCATCTGTACGACAGTAATACTGCATCTGTACTACAGTAATACTGCATCTGTACGACAGTAATACTGCATCTGTACTACAATAATACTGCATCTGTACTACAATAATACTGCTGCTGTACTACAGTAATACTGCATCTGTACTACAGTAATACTGCCCTGTACTACAGTAATACTGCATCTGTACTACAGTAATACTGCATCTGTACTACAGTAATACTGCCCTGTACTACAGTAATACTGCATCTGTACGACAGTAATACTGCATCTGTACGACAGTAATACTGCATCTGTACTACAGTAATACTGCATCTGTACGACAGTAATACTGCATCTGTACTACAGTAATACTGCATCTGTACGACAGTAATACTGCATCTGTACTACAATAATACTGCATCTGTACTACAATAATACTGCTGCTGTACTACAGTAATACTGCATCTGTACTACAGTAATACTGCCCTGTACTACAGTAATACTGCATCTGTACTACAGTAATACTGCATCTGTACTACAGTAATACTGCCCTGTACTACAGTAATACTGCATCTGTACGACAGTAATACTGCATCTGTACGACAGTAATACTGCTGCTGTACGACAGTAATACTGCTGCTGTACGACAATAATACTGCATCTGTACTACAGTAATACTGCCCTGTACTACAGTAATACTGCATCTGTACGACAGTAATACTGCATCTGTACGACAGTAATACTGCAGCTGTACTACAGTAATACTGCCCTGTACTACAGTAATACTGCATCTGTACTACAGTAATACTGCATCTGTACTACAGTAATACTGCCCTGTACGACAGTAATACTGCATCTGTACGACAGTAATACTGCATCTGTACTACAATAATACTGCCCTGTACTACAGTAATACTGCATCTGTACTACAGTAATACTGCCCTGTACTACAGTAATACTGCATCTGTACGACAGTAATACTGCAGCTGTACTACAGTATTACTGCCCTGTACTACAGTAATACTGCATCTGTACTACAGTAATACTGCATCTGTACTACAGTAATACTGCAGCTGTACTACAGTAATACTGCCCTGTACTACAGTAATACTGCATCTGTACGACAGTAATACTGCAGCTGTACTACAGTATTACTGCCCTGTACGACAGTAATACTGCATCTGTACTACAGTAATACTGTGCTGTACTGCAGTATTACTGTGCTGTACTGCAGTATTCCTTCAGTACAAGGTATGTCGTGATGTTTGAACTCCTGAGCACAGCTTCCTCTGGAAGTATAAAACACAACAGGTGCTGCTGAGCTGTGGATGTGGGCGGGGCTCACCTGGGATGATGAGGAAGAGCACCTTGTGTGCAGAGGTTAGGGGGCGGGATCCAAACCTGAGCAGCTCCGTGGCGGCTCCGCAGCAGTAGAAGAAGTCTGTGTGTGGTGGGTCCATCATCAGCCCCGAGGACAGACACGCAGGTGTATCAGCAGGTCCAAAGGTTCCAGTCTGATCAAAGGTTCAGACTGAGCGTCACATTCACAGCTGCAGGTGTTCAGTCTGCAGGTTTCAGCTGGTCACGTGTCTCACTAACAGCTGATCTGAGATCTGAAAATAAGCTTTAACTTACCTGAAGACCCAATAACTAACTAACCACCACTTAACTAACTATCTATCTAACTAACCAACCACCGTTAACCGCTAACAGACTGCAGACTAAACCGTTCACAGGCTGACGTCACACCGGAAGCTGATACTCTGACACGCTGTAAATAAAACTGTTTACCTGTCAGAACAATTACGAAAAAGTACTACGATATCCTCTCCATGCAGGTGCTGCTCGCTTTCAACCGCTTCCTGCTTCGCACTGCTGCACGCTGATTGGCCAGCTGCAACGCAGCTTCTTCTTTTTATTGGCCGGTTCGGTTTCCAGCTCATTACCGCCCCCACGGGCCCGGAGTGTAACTACACCCGCTGTTTACTTTAACGTACCAAATGACCATTATTATTTTATTTTGTTCATTGTTAGTCTTTAAAAAAGATTTTATCCGTTATTTTTATTTTCCTCAGTTTATTATGTAACGAGATTTACCTTTTTGTTTGTCATACTGTGTATTTCAGTTTTTATAAGTCATATTTATCGTCTTGGCTTCTGTAACATATTTATATTCATCCCAGACTTTCAGATGAACATGAAGATAAATATCTCATTTTTAAATTCACATTAAATTGCATAAATGATAGAAATGACTGGCATTAATTTCAAATAAATACAACATGCATGTGCTGAAGTGAATTCGTCCTTTCATTATGATATTAATACGAAAAATGAACTTTGCACTTTTCCTTTCTGCCATTCATTTTTGCAATTTATGTCATTTTTGCGCATTTTAATATAAAGAAAAACTTTGTGAATGGTTGTAAATAAAATTACACAAATTTGGGATTTTTTCAGTTGCATCCAGACTGAAACTCTAACTTATTAAACCTGCGCCCTCTTTTTATTAAACATGTTTTTATCAAAAATGAAACAAACAAAAAAATAATCAGTCCTAAGTTTTTATCAGCTGATTTAACATCACAAAATGATGTACATTCATTTGTGTGAAGTGTTTAATATTAAAGCCAGTCACTTTCACAGAGGCCCTCAGCAGACGTCTGTCTTCAGTTTAACTTTCTCCTGAGTCATTATCAGTTATCCTCAGCTGTGCTCCAACCTGCTGCCTCTCCCTCGTTGTCCCTCATACATAATGTCATGGCTGTGTGTCTCGTTGTCTTCCTAACATTCCCGGTGTTTGGATTTCCTGCGAGGGCTCAGCATTAAATGTTTGCTTCCTGAGTCCACGGTCTGCCTGCTGCACGGCCGGTCACTGGTTACACACATAATATCCCAATAATCAATCACAGGTCTGGTACAGGTGTGTCACAGGTGGCCTCCCCCTGTATCTGTGTGTTGTTAAAAATGACACGTTCTGGCTTCCTCCCTCACTCCACACACAAAGATGTGAGTGAGACTGGTTGTGTGTCCCTCTGTGTGCGACCCTGAGGAGGACGAGTGATGAAGAACAGAGAAGATAAAGTAATGAAGGCAGCAGCGTGAAGTCCATTGTTCTAACGTGAGGAGCAGATGAACTGACAAAGATTCACATCGTATCAGGTGTCTTTGTTTTGTCTGAGCTCAGTCATGGCAGCGCGCACACACACACGCATGCACACACACACACACACACACGCATGCACACACACACACACGCATGCACACACACACACACACACACAGACACACACACACACACACACAGACACACACACGGACACACAGACATCTGATATTGTATAAGAGCATTTCTCCGTGTTTTACTTCATGCAGATGTGTGGTTTCCCCTCGCAGTGACTCATGATGATGATGATGATGATGATGATGTGGTAAAACTTGTCATTTCCTCCTAAAACCTTCACATTGTTTTTATGCTAACGACGCTGTGAGGCTCAAACATGGTGACTTAGGTATGGACCTCCTGCGTGAAGAAAATTACACCTCTGGATCATTTTACACCGACTCACGACACATTAATAAAGATAATAACTCCTCTCCTCTCAGAGGAGTTATTATCATCTACAATAACAGTGCACCATCATCATCGTCACCATCATCACCACAGGAGGTCATGGAGAGGTTGGTGTTTTGGAGCAGACTGAACAGTTCCTCTGTCACAGCAGCCAAAGCACAAAACAGGACGGACACAAACGATTCTCCTTATTTCATAAAAACTAATGATACAAATCTGAACCTGTGTTATTGTGTGTTCATGTTTTTCTCTTTATTTGGACTGAAAACCTCAAACTCAACTAAACAAAAGAAAGATCATAAATGTGGTGCTTGGCTTTGAGCTTTTTGTCATGCGTGGAAAAATGCTTATGCTGAATAGAATAGAATAGTTTTAAAGCCAGCAGCATCTCTTTCCCTGCTCCTCACTCCACACTGGACCTAGAGAGTGTTTCTCTTCACAAACTTCCAGACTTCAAACTTCCAGACTGGATGAAAATAACGGGAGCGCTGCTGATGTCACATGACCAGCAGCTTTAATGGTTACAGAAACATCTGCTGCTCAGATCATAAATGTGGTGATATCATTTTGAGGCTATATCGTCCAGCCCGTTCTGCCAAAGCACCCCTAAAGGATGCCCCGTCAGACGTGGTTGAATACCTTCTTTAAGTCCAGGAAGCGCATGTTTGGCAGATTCTCCTGTCGAGCTCCCTGGTGTCGAGCTTCCCCATGGAGGCTGAGGATGTTGCACCACACCCTCTGCCCCCCCCTCCTGAAAAGAGGGACCACCACCCCAGTGTGCCGATCACAGACAGACAGACTGTTGTTAAAATGTTGCAGAATTTTCTTATTGTACCTAAAATGGTTTTCTCAGTTTGTTTTCTCTGTTCTTCTGCAGGTAAAACAGAAGTTTATTAGAGTTGCATTTCCTTCTCTTTGTTTACATTTTACAGCTTTTTGGACTTGGAGGCTGAGACGCAGGTGGAACAAAGGAGGCCGGAGCAGACAACCTAAGAACAGGAAGTAAACCAACACGAGAAAACTGATCTTCAAAGTTTAACAGGAAGAAGCCAAACAACAAAGGAGGAAACGACTCAGAACCACAGAAAGCTTTGATGCTTCTTATTCTGATACATTTCTGATGTTATTTGTGTAAATGAGTCGAGGAGCTTCAGCAGGACAGAGACAAACACAAACTGGAGTTCAGCGTCTGTTTAACTGAACACCAACAAACAGCAACGTACAGGCTGAACCACATTCAGTGAGTCTCACAGAAGAAACGTAATTTATTTTTATTATTTATGAAAATCACTTTAAAACAGTTTTTATTGTCAAAAAAGGAAGTTTTCAATTTTTTCATCCATTATGAAACCACTTTATCTTCAACGGTGTGATTCACTGCCTGAGCGGCGTCGGCCATTCGCTGAAAGACCTCCAGAGGAAGGGTAAAGGTATCTCAATGTCCATCTTCTCATCGCTGACTCTAACGTAGGGGGCTGTGCTCTGGGAGACCCGGGTCATTAGAGCCACACTGGCTTCAAGTCCCTCATAGAAGCGCACCTGCAAAATACTGATGATCCTGCTGCTCCCATCATTTACTCGCTCCATGCTCAGAGCATTTAAGGCTTTCTGGGTCTTGAGTTTGATGAGGTCTCTGTACTCAGTCGTGCACCTCTGCGCCTCCTCGCCGTGCTGTTCTGAAAACTGCCGAACATCTGCATAAATGGCATCAACTTTAGAGGAAATTTCAGAGTTTTGATCTTGCAGGTAGGCGAGGAAACTCTCAGCTTTTTCAGCAACGACGCGTAAACATCCAGCAGCTGTCAGGTGGAGCACGTTGATCGCGCTGATCACACCCTCTCTCAGCTGGTCCAGAATATTCCCCGCCTTCTCCATGATCTCATCTCCGCTAACAAAAGCATCACTTCCAGGTACGGTGAACCTGATTTTCCTGATGTCTGTAGAGATGTTCTCCACGAGGCCGTTGATTCTTTGAATGGCACTTGAACGGGCTTCCTGGACCGCTTCCATGAGAGAGAGCTTCCTCTCCGATCCCGGCACCATGAACCGTGTGTCATTCACAAACTGCAAGGCTGCATCGAGCAGCACATTCATGTTGTTTTCACACTGTTTCATGACACGCTTCACCGTCTCAAGCAGCCTGTCTATAGCATCCTGCACAGTCATGGACATCAAGACGTCAGAGGCCTTCCGGTAATTATCTCGCGCTCCATCAGCAAAGTTTTGGACCCAATCCTGCAGTGTGGGACAAGACACGGGAACCTGGTCGTAGGCTCGCTCTATGGCGTAAGAAAGTGTGTTTTTCAGCTTCTTGCTGCCACGGTTGATGTCAAAGCCAAAGTGGGAGGTGTGATACTTGTTAATGCACTTGAACACAGCGTCTGTCATTGCAGGAACTCTGAGCTTGGTGCCTTCCATCACATCCCACAGGAAGTCCCGATTCCAGGAAGTCTGCACAAAGAATTTTTGCGAGTTTCTCAGTGAGACTTTTGCAGCGAAGACATCGGTATCCCTGTCTGGAGACGACTGAGAGAGAGGGAAGACGTTGAGAAGACTTTAAACAGAGCATCAAACAGTCTGGAAAGTTGCACTCACAGTAACAATAATATGAAATGAAAGAGTCGAAGATGTAATACCAGGTATCGACTGAACAGCTTCCCATACAGCTGCGATGGAGACCTCCTCTGTAAATGCACTCCAAGGAAACCAGATGATGGCGAAGACACGGATGCAGTGATGCCATCTTTGCGGGAAGCAAAGCGGAAGCTCACATCTGTGAACGTTCGGCTGCTGATGTCAACGCTAAGAGTGTGACGAGGCTCCCTTTGAAACAGACACACCGTTAGTACAGATGTGCTCCAGATCATATGTGATAAACAGACAGAGAACTATGGAGAGATGTGAAACATCAGCATCTGCGTGAAATAAACTCACAGTGCAGCTGCTGAGACTTGGCGCTTCATTCTGAAAGAAAACGAGCAATCGAGGGTTTAATTCCAGACTTTGAATGTTTATCGGATGGGATCTGAGACAGTTCATCACAGCTTCTGATGCACTTTAGTGGTGTGCATGAAATGTTTACCAGTGTACAGAAATGGGTAAACTTATTTAAAGTTAAACCAGTGTTTCCAGTCGACTCTAGAATGCAGCGTTTGTTTAACTTACCGGACATTTTGTGCCAAAACATGTTGCCAGTTGACATTTCCATCAGTGTGAATCAATTTGCCCTTCCCAGTTAGACTCATTGCCCCATTATCATATACGATGGTTGCATCAGCTGGGGAAACATGGGCAAGATTAGGTTTTATATTGCCTTACATGCAGCAATTCATACAAATGTGTGGTATCAGGTAAAGTGGCGTATGCTTTAGTCTTACCAGAGAGGTCGTATTCCAAGAAGTTCATGGTAGAAACACATCTGGATTTCAGTGAAGTTAATAGGTCAGAGTCCTTTTTCTCGACACTGGCAGTCGTCGACACACTATAAATGGGAGACGAAACCTTCACAGAGACGCTGAGGGCACCAAAGGATGGGATAAACACACTTGAAGGCAGATGGAGGGTCGTTGCAGGGATTTCGATTCTTTGCTCTGGAATGGTGATGGCTGGAAGGTCGAAGTTGGAAATCTGGCGTGTGATGTAATTTAGGCTGATGGTTTGCCCCCCGAGGGTCACTGATTTTGGTAGAGTAAAAGGTAAGACTGTGATTTCATATTGTGGAGTCTTAAATGAAAGGAATGATGGTTTTCCCTGCAGGTACTCTGTGTTAATGTCATAACCCGGCACTGACAGTACGGGCAGGCCAGGCAGCATGACTTCAAAGGCCTCGGTGCTGATCACCCTCGGGACGCTGAGGTTGTTCAGATCGAGTGTGAAGGGCTCCACATGCAGTGTCGTGAATGGTACATTAAAGGCAGGAACTGAGATCACAGGGGGAAGTGTGAGATGATCCGGGACCTCAGGGTTTTCCAGACGCTCGTCTATGTTCCTTATGGAGCTTGGAATTCCTTTGAGCCATGAAGGCACTGCAATGCTGATCTGAGGGACGCTAAAACTGACACCATTTTCCAAAAGTGTAAACGGTATTGCATATTCATGGCCATCCATGCTCTTTGTGTACACAATATTAGTAGAGACATTGAGGAATTGTAATTTATTCGTACTGGTGACCTGATCAAACCTGAGCACATCCCAGAGGGTATTCTGATAAATAGGAATCTTAACTGTCTTCAAAAAAGCGAGAGGACCTTCTGCTGATCCAGCCAACTCCAAGCGCACTGCTGATTCATCATTGGACAGCAGTAAAAGATGAGCATGGACGAAAGACGCGAGCTGTTCCTTAACTCTCCAGGTGAGAGACTGCTGCTCTGAGCTGATGGCCAGGTTAACGCTCTGAATGAGTCGAGCATCGCCCAAACTGCTCGGCTGGCTCGCTTCGATGTTCAGTTTGGTCTTGAAGGTCGTTAAAGGAATAAAGTCCAGTTCTCCTTTGGCGACATGTTTTCCATTTGTTGTGAAAAAGGCCAAATCGACATTGTTGGTGCTCGTGCATTCAGCCGTTGCAAAGATTCGCTGCAAGGAAACTGCCAGAGCTAACTCCTTATTCAAGTCAAACAGGAAGATGTTGTTGGAGTTTCGTTTTTGTTTCTCCTGTTTGTCGAGGTTTGAGTTTAAGACAGTCTTGACAGTTGAACGCAGGCTGTTGGCAGTGAAGTAGAAACTGGCTTTATTCTCTAGATCTCCAGAAAAGATGCAGCCGTCCATCATCATAATGTCTGTCTTCCCCTGGGTGCTGGTCTCCAGAGACACATAAGAAGGAAGTGCTTCCAGTTCCCAGTTCATGTCAAAGTTTCCTGCAGCCTCAATCAGAGGAATGCTAAAAATGTACTTTAACTTTTTCTTGGATGTGAGATTTGGCTTTGTTTTGGTGTTTCCGAGGAGCTCTTGATTCAGCTCCAGGTTGAGGAAGGGTAGCTTGACCTTTGCAGTGTTGGTTAAAGAAGCTTCCAAGCCCCTTTTGTTGAGGTTGACAGCACATTCGTGGTTTGCATTGATGTTGTCGTGCTCCAGGGAAACAGCTGAGGCCACTTTTATTCCTCTCGTCCTCGTCAAGCTGGAGGTGCCATCGATTTTTATGTTCAAAATGTCAAACGCTGACGTTGAAGAGGTGCCAAAACGAGCAACAATGTCAGACTGGTTGTAAAGGCCTGCGCTGGCAATGAACGAAATCACAGCGGATTTGAAGGAGAAATCAAATGTCATGTTACCCATAGCTGGGATCGCTATGTTGTTCTGCATGGGTGGCAGTCTAAAAGTGGGCAAGGTTACTTCACTTAACGTTTCTGGAACATGAATGACAGCAAACTTTAATAATGGCAGCACAAGAGTATAGGACGGCACAGAGAACCCCAGAGCTGGGACTTTAAAGCTTGGGGTCCTGACCTCTTTGGGAATGAAATAGCTAAAGGCCGGCATCTCGGCTCTGAAAGGTGAAACCTGTATATCCAGGATTGGTATTTTATATCCGGGGACTCTGAAGATGCTAGGTGGCAGGCTAGATCTGTAAGTTCTGTGTTTGATGTACTGTGGCCTTGCTTGGTCGTATGAATCTTTTAAAAATGCAACCACTTTGTCCCGAAACTCTTCAAACTGAGCCTGGAGGACGGTGGCTTTGTCGCTGATTGCACCGTAGATCGGTGTAAGGTACAGTTCAAAGCTGTGGGTGTCAGGGTTCTTGTAATAGTGAAGCTTCAAGTTCATGTCAAATGATTGCTGAGGTGTGGTGAGCAACGTTTGGAATCCAGCATTTTCCCACAGCGGAAATTCTCTGACTTCAGGGGTTTTAATCTGGAAATAAGGTATGGTCATCTCTGGGATAGAGAGCGGAATCGTCAAAAATTCCAGGTTAGCCGCTCCGTTTGCCGAAGAGTGGAAGAAGATGTCCATATCATTGTTTTCTGCGGTGATGTTGTGACTGTACTTGTACTGATTGAACCTTGCCAAAGCAAAGCAGGACGCGTGCTGTTTCACAGAGTTTAATGCAACACCACAGTCATGCTGCAGAGCTACCTTTCCAGTCAGTCTCAGGGGAAAGAAAACCCTCGAGTTTACTTTATTCTTAACATCGAAGGCCACCTCAAATGGATGGATTGTGAACTCCAGCGAGTTGGACATGGATCCAGTCAGTTTTCCATTGAATTCAGCATCGTGATAGGCTGCGAGTGCAACCTTCAGGTCCCCGATATCAGCCACTCCATCCAAAACCAAAACACTCTTCTTCACAGATGGAGTTTCAGTTTCACATTTGGCATCAATGCTAATCCGATTTAAGAGCACTGATTCAGCTCTTAGCGTGTGCTTGGCTTTTAAGGCCTCACAGTCAGTTTCTCCAACAAATGTTAACTTTGCAGTGCTGAAACTTACATCAAACTCCATGTTGCTTTTGTGAGTACCTTCATCAGCGTAGTCATAAATCGACCACTTTCCATTTCCAGTAGTCTCTCCGGTCACAGTGACTCTGCCAGATTCTGCAGAGGCTGCTATAGTCTGTCTCACTGATGCCTGACTTGAAGTTTCATGTGACGGGATATTCAAGCTGTGGTTGTAGGCTGTGGCTACGGCTGCATGGACTCCACTCTTTAAAGTAAGGTCCATTTTACTGACCATGTCTGCTGTGTACATTTGGGTTGCAGCTCTGGCGACAGTCTTGGCAGAAGCCTCAGCAGCGGTGCCGGTGAGCGTCAGGGATCCTTCGTGGTCAATGGCAAAGGCCATGTGTGCAGCCTTCAGTGTTTCTGTGAACTGCAGCTTCTTCATTCTGGGAGCCTCCAGCTGAGCCGTGGCTTCAAACGTGTACTCCAGCGGCTTGAAGCGCGACTTGGCATGAGACGCAACGCTGGCTGTAAACTGTGGGTTTTTTGGTGTGGATGTTGAGTTTTCAATTTTTCCTGTTGTAATGAGAGTCAGGTCTTCCGAGTACACCCTAAATTCTCCATGGAGTTTTCCAAAACGTGGGACACAAATGTCACTGGGAATCCTGGGATAAGTTATCTCTGGAACTGGGCGTGGTGAGACGTCGAAGCCTCTCCACTGCAACTTGGGAATGTTGATTGCTGGAAATGTTATTTCCGATAGAGTTATTTCTGGGAAGGTGAGATCGGGTAGTTCAGACAGGTAGAGAACTTTCAGATCACCAAAGATTTCCTCTGGGTCGGGTGTTTGGATCTCAAAGTCTCTGATTTCATCTATCAGAGCAATGATCCTAGCTTTGATCTCATCGACATCTATCGTGAAGCCAGGGATGGTGTACAAGTTGAGGATGGTGAACGGAGGGAGTGAAATTTGAGCTGGGATGCTAATGTCCTGCAGATTCTTCATGTCAACTGTAAATCCTCGAATAACAAGATCAGTGAGAGGTACTGTAAAAGTAGGAACTTCAATCTTACCTCTTCTCAGTAAGCTCAGAAGTTCATCTACAGCCTGCTTCATCTGGTCAATGAACTCATTGTCCTTTGCTGTTTTTACAATCTGCTCCATCACTTGGTTGAACTTTGCAGACATTAGTT
This sequence comes from Neolamprologus multifasciatus, assembly GCF_963576455.1. Taxonomy (NCBI): domain Eukaryota; kingdom Metazoa; phylum Chordata; class Actinopteri; order Cichliformes; family Cichlidae; genus Neolamprologus; species Neolamprologus multifasciatus. Next base: position 553,066 of record NC_140457.1, on the reverse strand, counting down.
CAACAATATTTCTGTAGGAATCGCTCGCTCTTTCGAGGAATAAATACAGTTCGCCTCTGATGTCCATGTCAACAATTCTCTCTCTTGCATCCTCAAGGATATCCTGCACCTTCAGTTTGATGTCGTTGTAAAATGTAGTATCGATCACATTTTTCAGTCTTTTCAGAGCATGAGCCACTTTGGTGTTTTTTAGTTCATCCAAATACGTAAAAATGGAAGTTTGGATCTCTCTGAAAAAGTCCCGAACAGCCTCAATTTTTTCCACCAGCTCATATATTTTAATCTGCTCGTTGATGTCGTTTGTTAGTTCAGCAATCTTCTTGTTAGCGTCATCAACGAAGGCACCGTACCGAAATGTCCTCATTGATTTAAGAGTCGAAGAAATATATTCGTTAAGGTCATCGATGCTCTTCTTAAAGTCGATCGCTCGGAGCTGATTTGTCGCACTGGACAGAAATTGCATCATTTTATCATAAATATATTCAAATTTGACAGACTTCAAAGCTTCTACCAGTGACTGCACAGTCTTTTCAATCTTAAACTGCTCGACCAGAATCACCACCTGATCCATCAGCTGTTTGAACATATCATCGAGGTCGTATTTTAAAACAAGATCCCTGATGTAGAAATACACTTCATTGATTTTGTTGGGGATTTCATATTCATCGATCCAGTTGACGATAACATCATGGACAGACTCCATGACCTTTGCTATCTCTGAAGGGGGGATATTATAAGATAACTGCTCAACATGCGCAGCCCAGTCAATTGAAAGGAGATACTCCTTCAGATCCTCAAAAATCGACTTGATGTTAAAATCCTCAATGACTCGTTTCAGTTCTGAAAGTTTGCTTTTAATCGTCTCCAAGATTTCATATTTGGAGTCTAGCTCCTGGAGAAACACAGCACCGGTTATCCGGAGTTTCTGGAAGTCGATCTGTTTCATAATGTCTTCGATGATATCAAGAACTCTGAGAAATGACCGCTTAATTTGATATTGGTCATCGAAGGCCCTCATGTGATTTCCGACATCAGAAAGAACATTTGTTATCTGGGCTTCAAGACGTCCACCCTTGACGTACTCTTCAACGGAAAAAACGAGCTTTTGAATTGTGGTGATGATGTCCGTTACTGTAGTTTCTAAATTCTTCCTCAGATTCTTCACAGCGAGCTCCAAGTCATTCATCGTGACAGCGGAGGCACCGATCCAATCATCAAGTTTCACTTTCACGTGATTTACTTTGTTCTCCAAGTCTAGCTCTTGCATGAAGTTACTCACTTGTGTCGGCAGCCGTTCTAGCTTTTCTCTAAAGTTGCTGATGAGCCCGTCGATATCTACGTCACGGATGACCTGCTGCAGCGACTCTAAGGTTTGAACCAGCGTGTTTTTGAGCTGCTGAAAAGCTGCAGGAAAGCTCTCGATGAGTGGAATCTCGATGATATGACAGTCACTGTTCTTATCATACTGCAGGAAACCAGACATGTTGAATTTTGCATTTTCTCGTAAATCTTCTAACATTATTGCTGAAAACTCCAATTCAGCTTTCTCTGGATTGTTGGAAATACTGGTCGCCTGGTTGTAAGCACAGTCGTTCAGTTTAGACTTTACTTCCCAAGACAATAATTGATCGCTTGGAGTCAGGAAACCTTCAAATATGTTCTTTAAACCAGCAGAGGACTCCCCACTTGGGAGCTTATGAGCTGTTGATATGCCGCTTTTATGTGCAAATGAAAGAGCTAGGGGCTCAGCTTTCAGCAGCAGCTGGCTGTACGCGTCTCCGGTGTGCTGCCCACATAGATTCATTTCTCCCGCAGCGTTGAAACCAGCATCCACAGTGAGGCGAAAAGGCAGCGCCGTGGTGCAAACGCTGCCGTTAAACCGCACAGGTGCAGAGTCTACCTGCGCCTCACAGTCTGATGTTAAAGACAGTCCAGCAAATTCCAGTTCACAGCTGTGACTGAGCTGGGCGTCCATCACGTTTCCAGATGTGCTGTATTTCATGGTGCCCGCCACAGGTGAGTCATAGGTGAGTTCATAGGTGTGTTTGACGCTGTGTTGCTCTCTGAGAGCTGCAGTCATGCTTCCACGGAGATCCACCTTAACTGGCTCGAGCCTTACGTGACCCTCGTGGCTCAAAGCGACGTCATAAAACCGGAGATCGTTTCTCATATTGAATCGCGTAAAAAATGGCTTCACATCGAGCTTGGTGTGTTGGTTGTAGTAAATATCGTCACAGATGAAGTTGTTTGACTCGGAGCGGAGGCTGAGAGTCCACAGGGTGAGGGTGAGTTCGTGGCTGTTTTCTGTTTTCATCTGTCTGAGTGTTCCCTTTGTGTTTCCGGTAAAACTCAGAGCTCTTCTGTCCAGCATCATGTTCACGCTGCTTAATGTCGTTGCGTCGTACGCATATCCCTTCAGGTCACCGTGAAGAGAGGCTTTAGCAGCTGTGACTTCACCCTCAAGTTTCAGCTCCCCTCTGCTCTCGTCACCCATCGCTTTGGTAGAGGAGGTCAGGGATGCTCCGCTGCAGTCTATCGCACAGATGAAGACGTTCTCCACCGTCACAGGACTGCACTGTATGCTGTTTGTGCCACTTGCTGTCAGACCATTTTTTCCAGCTGTTACAGAAGCCTTATGCCAGACACGCCCTGTTTCTAAGGTGAGGGACCCCTCAGAGTTTACCTGAAGCCCATTTGAATCCAGAGATCCTGATATCAGGGAGTATACCCTGTTTTTGTCGTCATATGCCTGGGATTCAACTGTGAGAAGGGCCATTTGGTTGGACACGCCAAACTCAACTTGGTTACTTAGTGATTCCCCCATGGCTTTGGCCGAGGCGCTGCACTTCAGGGTCAGCTGTGCATCCTTATATCTGAGTTCTGCCACATGCTGGAGCGTGTCCCCCTGAGCGCTCGTTTGGGACATGATGTATAACTCTGAGTTTTTGCAGACTCCACGGACTGTGTTGTGAACCTGTAGGACTGGTGAGTCAAACTGCAGAGTGGATTCTCCTCGTCCTTCTCGATCTAGTGGGCGCAGGTTGTAGCTGTGAAGGTAGGAAGCGTTGGTGTGGAACGAGCCAATTTCGAGGAGTCCGTTGACGGTGCCATCTCCTGAGACTTCGTCTGAATTTAGGGAGGAAGTCGCTTGAGCAGAGTAGTAGAGGGTGGCTTGCAAGCCTAAAGCACTAGAAGCTTCCATCTTGTAATTGGCTCTTGCCTTGAGTTTGTCCGTCACCCTTAAAGTTTCTAAGACGCTGACGCTTGTGTCGATGAGGCTATGGCTGAAGGAGCTATTCAGAAGATACTTGAGATTATCATCGCCTCTGCCCGACATCATCCCGCTGCCTTCAAACAGACAAATGACACTACATTAGTATGCAAACATGGAAGCATGACGTTTCACCTGCTTTAAGACAAAATGTTGGTCAGTGAAAACTCTTCTCACTGCACCATCAGGGCTTTGGGAGGTGTTGATCTTACTGTTGCTGCACTGCAGTTTGTTTTGGACCACAACCCAAATGTGCACTAATCAATACTGTTCCTGACCACGGCTGAACCAGTAACAGAGCTCATTGTTAGTCAGCCTCAATCTTATCCTGTCAGATCTCATAGAGTCTTAAGTGACTTGACAGAATCACTTTTTACCTTCAAGCTTGTATGACAACAGGCTGAAAGGTGACTGGGCCGCGGCCCTGAACTGTGCCGTGTAGCTGGGGACATCGGCGGTGTTGTTGCCCCCGGAGATCGAGCCTTCCCAGCTGTAGAAGTTGCTGCTGATCTTTGTGGATGCTGCAGCCAGACCGAGAAGGGGGAGAGACAAATCCAGAGACGGGGGTATGGTGAACCGTGGGAGCTGATAGGCCCTGGGTGGGATGTGCAGACCTATCTGTGGTAAATCTATGAGGGGCACTGACAGGGAGTTTGGGACGTTCAGCTCTTCGGACTTTTTGCCTCCGAGTGGAAGAGGAAGCGAGATGGCCATCTTGTCCTTGTTGAACTGGTACCGGAACAAAGTGTCGCTGTTGAGGTAAAAGGTGAACAGTGAAGCCCTGCAGAACAGGTGGAGCCCATCATTCATATCTGGAGGCTGATTTTTAAACACTTACGACTGCAGGAACAGTTTTTCTGGCAGAGCTGGCAGAGTGAGATCAGAGAGGCTTCTCTTACTTCGCAGGTTTGCCAGAGTGGGGATGTGCGCCGTCAGTTTGTCCAGCCATATGTTACCTGCCTTCAGAGTGAAACAAAGACCGTTAGATCTCACTGCAAAGCTGTAAAACTGCCTGTAAAGCTGCGTAACACTCTGATGTTTTATGACACCTCGATTCCTTTCGTGATGATGTGACGCAGTTTCATGTCTGTCTTCGCCACCCTCTGGTCCAGCATCTCATCAACGAGCTGTTGAAGCCGCCTGCGACGATCCTCCACGTTAGGGATAATTTTCTGCGTCTCTGAATTCAGGTCAGATTTCAGTTCCACCTCAAACTTGTCATCATCTGGAGAGAAAATCCAGAAAACCCTCAAATGACTGAATCCATGCAGCTGTCCCTGCATTGATGAGAGGAGGCACAGTTACCGTATTTTAGGGAAGCTTTTTGCTGGTATGATATCTCAGAGAGGTGCACGACGGTCTCCAGGTCCATGACCACATCTTCATCCTTCTTTAGGTTTGCAGTGAGAGATGCATCGGCTTTCAGAGAAGGAACGACCATCTGGAGCTGCAGCACGCCATCATTCATCTTGCTAAGCCTGCATTTAAAACAAAGACGATACTGTCGGCTTCCCATCAGCACAACCGAAACCTCATGAAGGACCCAAGACTCATTTAATGAACTCTGTACCTGGCACGTCCAACAAGCGTCAGCTGTGGGATGTTCTTGTTGGTGATGTCGACGGTGATGCCCCTCGTCTCAGCACCGCTCTCAGTTAAACCCAGTTTGACTCCTGCTTCCACGTCATAGTCAGGAATGACGACCTCAGCAGAGACGGTGTTTTTTAAGCGATTGTATTTCAGAGCTGCCGAGGCCTCCGACGAATCGTCGCCTGTTAAGATAAAAATTAAAGTAATTAGCCGGCTGTTAGCTGCAGGGAGCAACAGGTGGGCTTTTATCCAGTACGCACAGGAAAAGAATACACGCGTCAGCAAAAATTCAATACCAATGCAGCGCCCGGCGAGCAGCGTACAGGGACAAGGGTACCTCAGGGTAGCCGTTCAGTGGATTTGAACCCCTGATCATGGGCGACCACTCCTACTGAGCTGCCCAGATATAAAATATGATGAAGACAGATATGAGCCAAAGTAAGCATCTGTTTTGTGAGAACGACTCATATTTGTTCATGATGCTGGGAGAACTGGGAGAGCTGGGAGAGCATGATGGTTTAACCTTATGCATCCTTCTCAGTCTTATGAACTGAGCTTGCATATTTAATAGCGTTACTGTCATGTTTCGGCTGTGTACAGGCAGGAGAAGGACCCAAACACAAAACTCACAACAACAAAATTAAACTCAGAAAGCTGCTTTATTGCAAAATGGCACAGAAAACGAAACTGGGACATGGATAAACTGAAACTCAGCCATGAGGGCGACTACGACACTGACAAAGAGAAACACAGGGCTTATATACACAGAGGGATAACGAGGGAATGAGACACAGAAGGAGAGCACAGCTGGGAGTAATCAGGCTGGACGAGACAAGGGAAGCAAAACTAGAAACACTCACATGAGACGTGGACCTTCAAAGTAAAACAGGAAACACACTGACTGAACTCTAAACATGCAAAATTAACAGCAACTGAGACAGAACATAGGGACAGAAACATGGTACAGAAAGGTCACAGTAGACACAACATTGAACACAGGGAAACCGTATTACAAAGCCAAAGAACTAAACCTGTGATAACCATAACTGAAATCTAGGGAAACAAGAAACCGTACAACAAAGGACTCAAAACATAATCCATAATATAAAAACACGAGATCTCTTCAAAATAAAACAGGAAACATGAGAGGCAGACATGACAACATAAGACACACAGACATGAAACACACGAAGGGCAAAGGAGACTTCGCAGGGTTGAAAACACGAGGGGGAGCTAATGAGCTTAAACATACTATAAACACCAAAAGAACTAAAACTCAAAACACTGGGTCATAAGACCAGGATCGTGACAGTTACCTTCTGCCTTCAGGGTTAATTTCAGCGTTTCCACCTTATGGCGCCCTCGTTTGCCCTCTCTGACCGTTTCATCTGCGATGGTGGCGGTGTACTCTGAAACGGTTCCTGTTGGCTGGATTTCAACTGCAAACCTGAAAGAACAAACTCATTAATCCAGGATTTGTTAGCTGTGTGGTAAAAAGCAGCATTAGATGTCAAAGTCAAATCACAAAGGATCATCTCAGATGAGCTGATCGACCTTCTCACCTGGTTTCTCCGGTTAGAGGGGGACACGGCGCCTGATCCACAGAGGTAGGGTTGGAGTAACGCACTGCTGTGCAGAGCTTCAGACCACTGAACAGAGGCTGGCAGTCGACTGAGTCGGCCCGGTCTCCCGCCTTGCACGGCCCCGTCGTTGTTTGACCAGATGACAGAGACAGCACCTTGGTGCTGCGTTTCAGAAAGAGCGTGAGTGAGGTGAGTGAGAACAACACGACTCACAGAGAGAAGGACTGTGGGTCACTGACCTCACGCTGAACAGCTGAGTGTTCGACTGAGGAGCAGGGATGGACAGCTTGACCTGCCTTCGGTTAACTGTGGCTTTAGCATTAAGGGAACTTTCGTGGTACACGTTGGTGTGCGTCTGAATCCCGGCGTCCACGTAGTCTGGAATGTGCACGCCCATCTGGGTGATGAACTCCAGTCCAACCGAAGGCATGAAGGACAACTGAGTCTGCAAAGACACAGAGCAGCTGTAACGCAGGTACTTGTTTTTGTTCTACTTTCTTTCTTTTTTCCTTTTTAGTTTATAAGAATAATTTTATATATTTATTTATTTTTCCATAGCATCACATTTGAATTTAACAGTTCAATCTTTCAAATAACGGACAAATATTTGTGAATTTTAACAATCTAAACAGACAAATACATTAAAAAAAACAAGAAAATTGTGTTTTATTACATTTACAGTGATTTTACGTTAATCTACATTTGAAATGTAAAATCAGTCTATTTACGTAAATGTAATGATATTCTAGAAGAACAGGACAAAACTGTAAAAGACTTTTATATTACAATTTTTTTTCACCAGATTGAACTGTTAAATTCAAAAGTGATGCTGTGGAAAAATATATAAAATGATTCTTATAAACGTTTTTTACATCACATAATTATTATCATTGCTATTCAGGGCGATCGTGGCTCAAGAGCTGGGAGTGCGTCTTGTAATCAGAAGGTTGCTGGTTCGAGCCCCGGCTCGGATAGTCTCGGTCGTTGTGTCCGTGGTTAAGACTCTTCACCTGCTGCCTGCTGGTGATGGTCAGAGGGGCCGATGGTGCAATATGGCAGCCTCGCCTCTGACCCAGGGCATGAAATCCATTATTATCTAAACCAACAGTTAACTGTATATTTAAGTATTATTATTCATATTGCCACATTCATTGACCTTGTTTACAGGTAATTGTTTAATCACATTAAAATGTTCCTAATTTTATGTTTAAAAGCACTAAAGGCAAAATCTCATGTAAAATTAGGGCAACAAACTGTGTTGTCATTACTGAATATAAACATATTTTTATGAGAAAGTTATTTTCTGGTATTTTCTGGTATTATTTTGGGCTCCAGCTGCTGGATTATTACTGTTTTTCTAGGATTTTTTTAACAGTGTACATTCTTTCATATATTCATGGTGTTTAATATATGCATGAACATTTTTGTACTTTATACTTCATAAAAGGAACCAAAGGGGACCCTGAAGAAAAATGTCATTTCTCTTCCAGCTTTTTCACAACCATAACTCCGGAGCTTCCGTCATGCGTGGGAATAACATGGAGAGTTAAAAGCAGCTAGCAGCTAGCTAAACAGGCACAGAAAACTACAAATATGAAAGGAACAGACCAAAGAACATTATTAAACTTGGACAATAGCAAATAAAACTGTCTGACAATTCAGAAAGTTATGATGAGGAACATATCCAGGAAAAAATATTAAACAAGTAAATATTGTAAATCTTGTATTTAAAGATGTATTACATATTATATCTTGTTGTCCGTATACCTTTGGAATAATGTTACCAGTGTTTTGCGTCCGATGCAGCAGCTCTACATCCTACAGGTTGCAAGTTGTATTTGTTTTTTGTGTTTTTGGCCTGTCTGGGATTCATGACCTGTGATGTGATGAAGAGCAGCTAACATACCGCTGCCGAGGGCGTCAGGCCTCCTCTGACACCTGGTGCAAACACACCAGCCAGTGAGAACTTGAGAGGGAAGCCAGATGTGGTGGGCAGAGCAAAGGCATTCTCCATGAAGATGTAGTGGGCAAAGACTTCATTGTCAGTCCTGGATATGAGTTCAGAGAACACCTTTTGGAAAGAAAACAGGAGAAAACAAACATGATGAGTCCACCGTCACATCTGGATCCTCTAAAGCACCACAAAGGTTTCTCCAGAGTGGTTTTTAGATCCTAAGCAGCAAATAAAACAAAACTAATGAACTAATCTGTGATTCTCTCCTGATGTTATGTTTTGTTCTAATGTCGCCGTGCTGGCTGCATCGAGGCACCGATGCACACTGAAGCTGAAGCCACTTCCTGCCACGATCAACACACCAAATGGTCAGGAGACAGAAAGTCTCACCTGGGCAGGTAGTACCCTGATGAAGACGTGGTAGTACATGAACAGAGTCTCAAACATTTTCCTCATCTCGCCGGTCTTCAGATATCCAATCTCATTCCCCAAAAGTCGGAGGTAGGCGGCGGCTTCAGGCGCTGGAGAGGAGCTCACATCGTTCACAAGTCTCTGGATTCTGTCCGCCATGTCTTTCAGAAAGTCTTCTGGGATCTGAGAGCACAGTCTATGTTCAGCATGTGACATTTGCTCATGTGGCAGCTCCGTGTACGCGGAGAACCTCTCACCTGTCTCTTCCTTCTGTCTCGTTGAGGTGCTATTCTGTCCAAAATGGCGTTGAGGATCGGGGCTTTGTCCTGCGCCAAGTACATCAGTCTGGACATGGACTCAGGGAGGAAACCTCTCTCCCCAAAAAGAGCATCGATCGTCGGTTCAAATCCCGTTCCTTCAACGCCGACCTTAAGAAGGAGATTTTAAATGTTTGGACCTCGACAGAAAACTGATTTTTGTACTGCAGATTCATCCAATACCTCGAAGATGTCGTAGCTGTAGTCAAACACCTTCAGCGTGGTCTCCAGCATCATCTCCTTGGGTAAGGTGTCGCTTCCATCAAAGATGACGTTGCTCTGGATTGATCCCAAGGAGGAGTCCAGCTTGTAGTTGCGGGACACGCCATCAAAGATGGCGCCCGTGGGTGACAGCTGGCCATTCAGGGCCAACTCAGTGTACTCCCTGAGTCTTTGGAAAGGACAACAAATGATATTTAATAGTGTTTATTAATATAATGCAGAATCAGCAGCGCTTTTGTTTGTTTTCAGTCGTGATCAGTCGTGATCCCCGGCAGCTGCCCGCCTCGTGCTACGGTGGCATCTATCAGCCCAGAGTACATGAGACATCTAGTGGTGAGGTGAAGAAGTGCATGTACGATCTGTGACAATATGATTGTGTATCAAACAAAGCTTCTTTCTCTGCTTTAACTTAAGTCCCTCAGCTGTGAAAGCCTAACAAGGGTTTAACGAGGTAAAGAGCAGGGAGGCCTGGATGCTTCCTGTCCTTTCTCCACTTTGCCCTCTGATATTTGGAGCGATACATCTTTGCTCATTACACATGTCAGCCTCAGCTCCTGTTTATTTCTTATTTTTAAAGTCTGCTGCAGTCCTGTTATACAGAACACTTCAGTTTATTTTTTACTTTACTTTGATTTCAACCAGCTAACGATGCGGCTGCTCAGCGAGTTTCTGACTTTGTCTGTAGTTTTGGTACTTAGTCCATTTAATGTCATCACATAATAACATAAATATGCGAATGTGCTGGAAACGCGAATAAAACAGGAGGATGTAACCACCGTAGCGTTGAACAGGCCGCAGGGTTTCTATCGTTGCCCTGTATCATCATCCAATCCTGTCTTTGCCCTCAGAGTCAAACACACTTTGAAGTCTTGATGTTTAAAAACCTCACGTGAACATTCTGGATGTTTCAATCGAACCAACCTGACATGAAACCCAGACAGCAGACGCTCAGGTGCTGGTAACAAAGTAGCCCCGCCCTAAATCGTTTCCAAAGTGAACTTCATGTTTTCTTCAGTCAGACCTGAAACTAGAGGCAGAGCGCACTGAAAGCGTTCACTGAGCTCAGAGATGACCATCCGCCTCCTTTTCTCACAGACCTCTATACAATCAGATTTCAGAGTCGCCCCCTGCAGGACATCCCTGGTTGTTCAGCACCGGCTTCATGGATGATTACAGGTCATACAAGGTCTTAAATAATCAGGCCCCATCTTATCTTAATGACCTTGTAGTACCATATCACCCTATTAGAGCACTTCGCTCTCGCTCTGCAGGCCTACTTGTTGTTCCTAGAGTATTTAAAAGTAGAATGGGAGGCAGAGCCTTCAGTTTTCAGGCCCCTCTTCTGTGGAACCAGCTTCCAGTTTGGATTCAGGAGACAGACACTATCTCTACTTTTAAGATTAGGCTTCAAACTTTCCTTTTTGCTAAAGCATATAGTTAGGGCTGGACCAGGTGACCCTGAATCCTCCCTTAGTGATGCTGCAATAGATGTAGGCTGCCGGGGGATTCCCATGATGCATTGAGTTTTTCCTTTCCAGTCACCTTTCTCACTCACTATGTATTAACAGACCTCTCTGTATTGAATCATATCTGTTATTAATCTCTGTCTCTCTTCCACAGCATGTCTTTATCCTGTCTTCCTTCTCTCACCCCAACCAATCACAGCAGATGGCCCCGCCCCTCCCTGAGCCTGGTTCTGCTGGAGGTTTCTTCCTGTTAAAAGGGAGTTTTTCCTTCCCACTGTCACCAAAGTGCTGCTCATAGGGGGTCATATGATAGTTGGGTTTTTCTCTGTATCTATGAAGCGCCTTGAGGCGACTTTTGTTGTGATTTGGCGCTATATAAATAAAATTGAATTGAATTGAATTGAATTGAATTGATTACTTACTGCTGTATTTGTGGTTCGTCGGAGTTCCTGATGTTGTTCAGGTAAGACACCACGAAGCTCCTGAGCTGCTCGTCCCTCGTGTTCTCCAACCTGCTGACGATGTCTCTGATGGTCGCTCGGTCCGGGCTCTTCATCAGAATCAGGAAAGCTGCTACTCGCTTTTCTACGGGGCTGTGATCGTCCCGGTACACCTCCATGAACACATCTCTGACCTGTGACCAACCACATGGTGACACATGAACACAATCACGTGTATACTGAACATTTTCAGAGTCAGTATCTGTTCGTTTTGACTTTGTTGCCTCACGTTTGAAATGTTCAGGAGTTTGTCTGTGGGTAGCTGCTGTGCAGGTGTTTGAACTGAGGAGCTGGTGTGTTCTTGTGTTTGTGGCTCCAGATGTTTCAGCGGTCATGACTGTACTCATGCCCCCTGCCATACTAGCAGAGATGCTGCTTTAACCTGTGAGCTGAGAAGCTGTGGTGATTCCTCTCCTCGACCCAGAGGGATTACCACAGCTTCTGCTCAGCGCCAGTCCACCTTAAATAAGCTCAGAGGAGGTGGAGGTGTTTGTGGTTCAGTCTGAGCTTCCTGTGTGGATGCAGTGATGAGTTCATGATGATGGTTCTCGGACGCTCTCAGATTCAAAATGAGCAGATGAGTCTGTGTCCATGTAGGAGAGAGACTTTACCTCATCACTGACGTCCATCCGTCTAAAGGCCTGTATGGCTGCCTTTTGATGTGACAGTGGGACTTCTGCTTTCTTTGCACATCGTAAAATGGACGAGATCAGGCTGGGGCTGACGGCTTGCATGGCCTGACCCATGACGCCAACGACCTGCAGATTAGAAATCAACATTTATGTGGAGGACTGAAGAATACGTCCATGGATGTAAAACTACACGACACGCTTCACGCACCCTCAGGACAAGGAAGGACATCTCTGCAGGGTCAGAGTCGTAGTGTGGGACTGAGCAGTCGTTTAACAGCACCTCCATGAACTTTGACACGTCTGTGAGCACATCCGTGACCTCCGGCGTTACCGTGTTTTTATGGATCCTGTGGATGAAAAAGAGTGTGGTCAGCTGCTCAGGTCAGATGATGCGTGATGCTAAACAACACCACGCTGTCTGCCGGCATGGTGACGACCACGCCCTGTCACCTCCGTGACCGATACTTCCTCATGTGTGACGCTGAGACATGGGGACCATGGGTCTCCCTCTAGTGGTCACCTGAAGCACTGCATCAGCCTTACTTACTTCTTCACTGTGTTGGCCAGAGCGTACATGATGGGCTTGCTCTGTTTATACTGAGCCATGCTGAGCATGTCTCGCACACGTGCAGCATCAGGGTCAGCCCGCAGACTCAGGGCGTAGACCAGAGCGTCCGTCTCCAGGGAAACGCCGTCGATGGTTCGGATAATCTGCAGGATGGCGCTGGTGCACTCTGAGGTCCCGCACTGGAACAGGGCCTGCCAGGTGAGCCAGCCCGATGCCGCTCGCATCTCAGGGACCGCCCGGCTCAGGGTCTCGTTCCTCAGGGCGCGCAGGCCGGACACCAGCTTATGGAAAAGCCCCGCCCTTTTTTGACCCTGGTCTGAGCCTGCTAACGTCACCAGCTCCCGTAAGGTGGTCAGAACATCGTCTCCCGTCTGCACTGGAGATTTATCTTCAGGATCTTCAAAGTGAAGGGGCCTCACCTGGTCGCGCTCCACACCTGCACACAGACACATGTGATGTCACTTATTCATTTCCCAGTAAGAGGTGAGTCTCCCAGTAAGAGGTGAGTCTCATTTAAAAATGGACGTCAGCGGTTTATAAAACTTTAATGAAGAGACTTCATGCTGGCCGTGTAGGGGTGCAGCTGCCTGTTGCACCGGCGTGTACAGATGGATGTGGTCACATGACCTCACCCACGTTTCAAGCCTTCAGAATTCAGAACTGACAATATTTTGTTGTAATTAAATCCTCAAACTTCACTAAAACTCAAAGTCAGACTTCTTGGATGATCTGTTAGTCAGTGACCTCCCAGCAGCCTCATAATTGGTCACATAATGTCATTAAAAAAGGCTCCAACAGCACAAACACGGTCCAGAGGTCCAGTTCAGGTGGAGCTAGCAGACAGCTACAGCCACCTGTGTCACCATCCACCTGTCAGTCAAAGAGGCCACGCCCCACTAATGCCAACTTTAAGCCTTAAGTCAATTTGAACAGGTGTTACGAACCAGGAAATTATCTACAGAGACCAAACTGTTTGTGTATCAGGCTGTGACCATGTTTGTTTCTGCTGCAAAGTTTATGTCTGTGGGGGCTCACTCTCTGCTGCCTCTACTGGACACTAGAAGAACTGCATGTTTTGGTGCTTTTGGTGAACTTGATACGACTTCAGAAATAATGTGAAGGAAATCACAAAATACAGATGTGTGCAGCTGGTTGTGCTTCCAGAGTTCTTTCTTTTATTTTTAGGTCCGTGGTTGTTACTGCCCTCTACAGGAGGGGCCCGAGTCGTCTATGATACTGCGTCAACATCTGTCTGGATTTTCTCTGAGTCTGTTGTGGTCAGTGCTACCATCTATGCTGTTGCATGCTGGGCAGTAGATTGAGGGTCACCGACGCCAACAGACTCAATAAACTGATCACAAGGCCAGCAATGTGGGGATGGAGCTGGACTCCCTTAGGGTGGTGTCGAGATGGATGTTGTCCAAGATAAAGACAAACCTCCCACCCACTCCATGACGTGCTGGTCAGTCACAGGAGCACGCTCAGTGAGAGACTGAGATTACCCATAATGCACCACTGAATGACACAGACATCATTCCTGCCTGTGGACGTCTCCCTGTACAACTTCTCCATCTAATGCACAGCACACAGAGCAGCAGTTACACTCTTTTGCTCTACAGAGAAACATAAAGTTTTACAGGTTAGAGTAAAATGTCAATCACACATATTTCACCTCTGAAAAAAATGCTCGACATTTATAACTGAGATATTTGTGCGTATTAGAGCATTTCCTTGTATTCAACACTCTGTTACGGTTCTTATTGTCCCGGAGCGACTGTAACCACATCAGGGACGGATAAAACTGAACCCTCGTCTGGACTGCAGACAGAAGGTCAAAGGGCTGCAGTTTAAGTGTGAGCGTAACAATGATCCCCAGCTGTGAAACTCCACAGCTGACTGGAAAGCTCACTCACTGAAGTCTCTGTTGCTGGTCCTCCTGTTGCTTTGGAAGCGCAGCTCCTGCGTCAGCTCCGACGACACCGTGCTGTCCCTGCAGAGCAGATTAAAGCTGAGGCGTAACGGCGCCCTGTGCGCGCACACAAACATGCAGTCAGGCGGTGACTCACGTGTGGAAGAGCGGCCGGTAGCTGTGGTTTTCTGTGCACGAGGCTGTGGTGATGTGCCTTTCCCTCCGATCAAACTGGTAGCTGCAGCTTTGAGTGCTTGTGATCAGCTTGGACATTGGGCTGTGCTGGAAACACAAACCTGACTTCAGAAAACACGTTTGCACCATTTAAACTCCTTTTTCGTGACTATTGTGACACGGAGACATTACTGTCACGAGGTCTGCGGTCAGCCTCAGCGAGCTCACAGACAGGACAACATTAAGTAGAATAATTACAGGTGATGTTACATCATGAAGGTGTGTGGAGCTGTTTGTTTTGTTTCTGCAGTAATCAGGAAATCAAACTGAGGGTAAAGAAAAGAACAAACTGCTCCTGAGTTCCCACCAGTCTTTGCAGCAGGGCCAGCGGGCTGTTGGTCAGCTCTCTGCTGTAGAACTGGTCACACTGGGACAGATCTCTGACCAGCGTCACACCTGTGGCAACATCACTGCTCGAGTTCACCAGAGTGACGCACTGACCGTGCACGGTGCTCTGCAAAAGGAGAAAACAGCAGAAAAGAGGATAGTAGAGGTCACTGAGGTCACACAGGGAGGGCACAGTGAGCGTGGTCAGGGGCCCAACAGCCCACACCATCACACCACCGCACCATCGCACCATCACGCCATCGCACCATCCCACCACCGCACCATCCCACCATCGCACCATCGCACCACCGCACCATCCCACCATCCCACCATCCCACCACCGCACCATCGCACCACCGCACCATCCCACCATCCCACCACCGCACCATCCCACCATCCCAACATCGCACCATCCCACCATCGCACCACCGCACCATCCCACCATCCCAACATCGCACCATCCCACCATCCCACCATCCCACCATCGCACCATCCCACCATCCCACCATCCCACCATCCCACCACCGCACCATCCCACCATCCCACCATCCCAACATCGCACCATCCCACCATCGCACCACCGCACCATCCCACCATCCCAACATCGCACCATCCCAACATCGCACCATCCCACCATCCCACCATCGCACCATCGCACCACCGCACCATCCCACCATCGCACCATCCCACCATCCCACCATCGCACCACCGCACCATCCCACCATCCCACCATCGCACCACCCCACCACCCCACCATCCCACCATCCCACCATCCCACCACCCCACCATCCCACCATCCCACCATCGCACCACCGCACCATCCCACCATCGCACCATCCCACCATCCCACCACCGCACCATCCCACCATCCCACCACCCCACCATCCCACCACCCCACCATCACACCATCCCACCATCCCACCGCAGCCTGAGCACCGATCCAGGTTTTCATGCATTTGCAGCAGAAATCAGGAAATGGTTTCCATCTGCTGTTGTCCTGTTTTATGAGTCTGTGTCAGTCGTTGTTTCCTAGTGTGGTCTTCTGCTGCTGGAGTCCATCTGCTTCAAGGCACTGAGATGGTCTTCTCACGAGCTTATTTGAGTTCTCGTTTCCTTCCCGTCAGCTTCCTGCTCGTTCTCCTGTGACATCAACAAGGACTTCCTCCCTGCTGCTCACCGATATTTCCTCTGTAAGCTCAGAGATGGTTGGTGGGAAAACCGCAACACTCAGACCAACAACCTCGCCACAGTCAGTGAAATCACTTTTCTTCGCGATGCTGAAGCTCAGCATCATCATCGCGACGATCAGCAGGTCGTCTTCGTCACATCTGAATGCAGTGAAGAGGCGTTACCCTGCTGTGACCTTTGCTAATCTTGTGGATACAAACACATAGTTGAAGCAGGACGTGGGCTTAAAACTCAAAACCTTCATGTTTTCCACTCTTGGTAAGTTTGAATTTGTTTTTCCTGAAATAAACGATTTCCTGTGACACTGATTATGGTTTGGCGTGTTTCAGACGCTCACCGTGCGGCGGCCCTGCTGGTCCTCCATGTCTGGCACCATGAGAGCAGAAACGATCCCTCTCTTGATGTTGAGGATGCCGATCGCCTCGCCGGCGTCGGGGTAAAGCTGAATGTTGGAGACACCCTGCAGGGTGAACTTCAGAGGGTTCCTGGATGAACAAAGACAGTGAAACCTGATCAGAGGGGGCGTGTTCACACACCGCTGCTGTGGACACGAAGGCTTGATCTTTAAAACGTAGCACGTCTAATGTTTTCTGGGGGGAGCAGAGTGTCGGAGCCTCACTCGAAAATGTGCTCGCTGCTCCAAAAACCAACATGGCAGCAGCATGCCATTTTAATATACAGTCTGTGTTCTTGCACTCACCTTTCCATGGCGGCCTGGAAGGCGTCCGAGCTGGGGGCCGGCCTGAGGGTGCAGCCCCTGGTGTGCATGATGAACTTGCACGGGTGGGGGACCTCGACCTCCACCTGGCGATAGCAGATAGCAGAGCCACGGTCAGAGAGGAGCATCGTGTCATCAGGTGAAAAACGGGACGCATAAACAGCTGTTTACCTGACAGGTGAGCGCATGGCCGTCTCTCAGGTCGGCGGCGCCGGTCGCGCTGTTCCGGCTCTCTGTGCTGTACCGATACACGTACTTCCTGAAGGCCTTGAATCTGGATGCTGCTGCGGGGGGAGGAGAGGGTCACATGGTCAGGGCTTTGCTCCTTTATGTGAAACGGCTTCGATGGTTGTCCTCTTGCTTCATCTCAGGATTGGCTTTCCACACCACGACTCAGCAGCTGACCTTTGACCCCGTCGCAGGTGAGAGTGAGCAGCAGCTCTCGTTCACAAACAGGACAGGAGTCCACGAGCCGCTATCTCCAGAAAACAGGCCGTGCGTTTATCAGTGCGCCATTGATCTGTTAGCAGGTCGATGTGTGTGTTTGCACACAGCACACACTCGACTTCCTCCAGCGAGCAGAAAGTCCAGAGTTCTTTAAATATTTAATATTTTCAGCTCAAACTTCATAAAAATGAATAAAAACGAGTTTGCATGAGTGAGGATGACTTACACTGACACGCTGCAGTTTGTTGGTCCACCTCCTGCTCGTCCTCTGGAAGAAAACACCATCAACATACTTAACAGTATTTTAATACTCGAGTAATGAGAGCGGCTTCTAGAGGCCAGAGGACGCGATTATAATAAAACCTTAAAAAGAGCCAAGATCACCCCCGACGACTGAAGCGTCCCATTAGAAATAAACACTCGAATATAAACATTTGAACTTTAGATTTGTTTGTGTAAAAAGTGATTTTTGTTGCGTTTGGCACACATCAGCGAGACGAGTGTTTCCTGTCTCAGACCTGATGGGTCATATTCACACTTTTACAATATGAGCTGCATGACGCTGACGCGCCCAAAGGGGACCCGTGTCTCCGGCTGCAGTCAAACAGGTGGACATGAGGACGACTACACCTGCAAGCACCGAGTTTAAGGAAAACATGAACGATCCCAGAGATCAGTGAGAGAACAACTTCTTCATCCATGTAGAAAAACGGCGTGAGTGAGACTAACGTCCTCGTGTGCGTGCACGAGGACGGGTCGGTACTTACGAGCTCGCGCCCAGCAGCTGAGCAGCAGCAGCAGACACAGCTTCCTGTGACCCATGATGGGCTGCAGGCCTCCTCCACACTGACACAGCAGCACCTCTGTCAGCGTTTATGAAGACCCTCCCTCTGTCCCGCTCAGAGGTCAAAGTTCAACTCTGCCTGGTCGTCAGAATTAAAGTGTAGTCTGTGATCAGCACTGCCCCCCCCCCCCCCCCCGAGAATTCAGTCAATCATTTACAGTGATGATGAGACGCAGCAGGTAAAACCACACAGAGGTCAGAGTGCTGACATCAGCACGCCGTTTATTTTTTCTTTTATTTAAATTCTAATGTATGTACAAGCTCTGTGACCCCGCCCCCCCATTGGTGATAAAACCCAGGTGTCCCATTTAAAACACCACATTCACTGACTGCCCCTGTTTAACTGTAAATAAAAGATGGACATGGCCGCCATGACTGGAGTTTCCGGCTGTAAACATGAGGTTTAACACCTCTATGGGGACTGACTCACTGCTGCCTCTGCTGGACATGAGAGGAACTGCAGGTTTCACTGTCTCAGCACTGGACGATGATTATTATTATTAGATTTATTGTCAGACCTGCGCTGGGCTCCTGCTTTCATGTGCCATCACGCTGCTGTGATCTTTGCATGTGAGCTGAGCTCTCTGGAAGCTGAACGTTGCACAACGCTGGACTCGCTCATACCCTCGGCAGGTCAGAAGGGGTATCTGAGGTGAATGAGGGACAGTTTAAAGTACGTATGGATTAAAAAGATAAGACATTAAAGGGCAGCAGAGTATAGCCGGTCACACCATGTCAGCTCATCAAACAGCTCCCGCCTGACCGTCACAGTTACCTGACAAAATCCAGGTTAAAGATCAATTTATTTCAGCTCCCTGCTGCGTGTTCTGCAGCTCTATATACATATTGACAGAATAACAGAGAAAAAGTGCTCATATAAAATATACAAGCCAGTTTTTGCAAAAAGAAATAAGGATATACAAACTAAGCCAACTAAACAAAAGAAAGGAGGACATGCAGAGGGCCGGAGGGACAGAGGAGGATGCTGGGATAGGAGGAGATGGAGGACCTCTAAAGGGAGCAGAAGAAGAAGACGACTGCAGAGCAGCAGGAAACTGCACGCTCTGTTTGTGCTACTATGATGTTGGTAAACCTGCATTTAAATCAAATACAGTATTTATTTTTAAAACATTACTGTTGGCCACATGTCGGCAAAGTTATTTGCCATTAGCGATGTTTGTACTTTCAGCTTTTACTTGCTTTTAAAGCCTTTAAAATATAATAATACAATAGTCGACCTTAATCCTACAGAGAATGTGATGATTTTGTGGATAATTAAAGTCAGTCATATATCCACAAACACAACAAGCTGAAAGTCAGTGATGCTGCTCGGTTAGCTAGGAAAGTTTAACATCACTAACTGTCTGTCCTGAATCAGTCTTATTAGGTAATGTTCAAATAATTTTATCATCCAGTGTTGTCAGTGTGGGAGAAAGTACTCAGGGCCTTCAAGTTACACACTATGAAAGGCAGCAACAAGTTTAATGTTCAGAAACCTAAAGTATGTATCAGCAGCTGAATGGAGCTAAAAATAAATGTTTGTTTCAGTTCTATGAAGCTTTGAGTATTTTGGATCAGTAGCACTGCTGTGTTTGTTGCATCATATCACTGTAATTGTTTATATGCTTTATATATTCTGAGCTAAGTTGATCTATAGTGTTACATCATATTCTATAAGGATGTTATGTGTTTGTAGACTTTCTGCCCAGTTTGACCCATTTAGCAGAAGTCAGCCTGTTTAAGGCTCTGATATCTATTCTGTATGACTTAAAGCAGTTATGACATGGTCTGATTTTCTCACCCAATAAAGGAATATTTCATATATCAGTCTACTCTTCATTCTATCAGACACAGTTATCACAGCTCGTACATTTGCTTTTTACACATGTATGTCAGCAATGAGCCAAATTTAGTAATGATGCCAACATACTGAAGGAACAACATTTGTCTCTTATATATGATACATCTGTATACACACTGTCACAGATACTTGAGTGTCTTTGAGTGAAGATTTAAGGTGATAGGACATATAAAAGCTGCAACTTGAATCTTTACTGAAGCTCAGTGTTTGACACAGAGTCACTCACATGTACCAGTGCACCTGCACATGATGTGACAATAGAAGTGATTTGATTTGAGAGTTCAAACTCACTGCTGTAATAACTAATAATGATTAATATAATAACTATAATATTGGCCATCTCATATTTACACTGACTTTAGTCTCATGAACAACATTAATTGTTATTTACTAGCTAATCTTATATGACTGTTCAGTACAGAAATGAAGCCCAACAATCATGTTTACAGTCCTGTGGTCTCAGCCTCAGATACTTATTAAATCACACAAAGCTCGTGTAGAAACAAAAAAAACGAACAAAATATGTTCTCCTTCATTTCTGTCAACCACACGTTTCCAGCTATCATGGTTGCTAGGCAACCTGGGCAGCGCGACGGAGGCTAGACCGCCCATTTCACAAGCCTCGCACTTCCGGCCTCAGCGGTCTTTGAGTACGGCTCTTGAGGACCGTTGAGGCTGCAGACCCTGAATCGGGACACAGCCAACGTCCTTGAAATCCGGGAAACTGAGGACGCAGACGCACTGAAGTAACCTTCGTCGCCTCGCTGTGACGTAATGAGCCCTCGAAGGCTGCAGCCCCTGGACTTAGCTGTTAGCAGCTGCTAGCAGCTGTTAGCCTGTGGAGCTGTCATCACCGAGCCCGACACTCCGCGGATAAACCGTCACACCGTGAGTTTAATCACACTGTCGGAGGGACTTTAGGACCGTTAGCTCAACGGTCAGCTGTGCTCCCTCCGAGCGGAGATTTCCATGTTAAAATAGAAGTTTCTATGTTTAATGTAGTGTACAGAGAAACTCGTCCAGCTGACTTCTTCAGTCTCAGCTGACTGCAGGTTTCCAACCTTATACAGACAGATCAAAGATCACTGTCATAGCCGATCAATGATCAATCACAGTTTGCATATCATTGATCATAAACTGACCTCACAGCCCGCTGTGAGTCAGGGGTGCTAGTGTCAGCCGCTGAGCACAAGTTCTGTTTATAAAGTCGAAACCTGATGATGACGAAATGTTTCTCCCACTGAAAGCGTCCAGCCTTCCCTGACCCTAACCCTAGCCCTGACCCCTCCCTGGACCCTGACCCCTCCCTGGACTCTGACCCCTTCCTGGACCCTGACCCCTCCCTGGACCCTGACCCCTTCCTGGACCCTGACCCCTCCCTGGACCCTCACCCCTCCCTGGACCCTCACCCCTCCCTGGACCCCGACCCCTTCCTGGGGTGTTAACAAAACGTTTCTCCGCTGTAAAATTATTTTCAATGTTAATTGAAGAGTTTAATATGTGTGTATTGACTTTTCAGGTTTAGTTTTTCCTTGTAAGATAATTCTTCATAATTAAACAAGAGGAATAATAGTGTGATGTCTTGTGTTCATCATGAAGGTATAATTTGATATATAATAGTTTTGTTTTTGTGCAAAGTATCGGATCAGTGTAGCCTGAACTTTACTGTCAGGTGGTCTCTGAGCCACTTCCTGTTTGCAGTGGTGATGGACAGGTGGCGTCAGGTAGGAACATCTGCAAGGACGTGAGTGCAGGCAGGGAGGAGACGAGAAGGAGAGCAGTATGAGAGCCAGAGGAGGTTTAAAGGAGGCAGTGAGACCTGCTGTGATGGTTGGAGATGAGTGGGAGCGAGCAGAGTGGGTCACCCTGATGAATCCTCACCTGCTCTCAGCTTCATCTACACCAACGTTCTGCTGTCCCGACAGTTTAGGAAGTATCACATAAATAAGCGTCTGAATCTAAGTACACAAAGTGTTACCACAGATTATATTTCATTAACCAATCAGACAGCTCGCCTATTCCTCAGGTTACTCATGACATTTTTTAACGTTTAGGTGAAGAAGCATGCTGTCTGCAGTGAGAGCTGCTCGATGCGCCGTCAGATACCTCAGGGGTGTCTGTACCTCTGCCATGGACACAGGTGATACACCCACACACACAAAAGAAAACACTGATGGAGGAGAGCAGCGAGGGAAAGAGTGAGTGGGGTTTAAAGTCTGGAGCGTTTCAAAGATTAACTTCATCGACTGCTGCTCGCTCAAACATTAACTGTGGGGAAGCAGATAAGAGCAGCTCATTGTTCTCTCGGGCCTTTCACCTCCTGCTCCGTGACCGATAAACAGGAAGCAGCTCACTGACATGTTTGTGTGTGAGATGATGAAGTCGGAACATTTAAATAATCTGAGTCCTGCTAATCTGAGGCTGTTAATCCGGCAGAAAGACCCCAGAATAAAGACCACAACAGGATTAGCCAACGGTAAGAGATCATCTGAACTGGACAGGCTTAGGACAGACTTAGGACAGACTTAGGACAGACTTAGGACAGACTCGGGGCGGCTTAGAGGTGAAATTTCTGCTGCTTTCCATCCGAGGGTGAAGCAGCAGGAATGAGAAACGGCTGCTCCGAGTCTGAAAAAGGGTGGAGTGCTCGCTCCGGGTTGGCGAGGATTTTCTGCCTTCAGCGGAGACGATCAGGTGTCTTAGGGGTCATGTTGACGAGTTTGAGCAGATTGATGGACAGGTTGGTGTGGAGGCTGGAGCTGGTGCGGTGCAGATGGAGCTGGGAGCGAGGGTGGAGGTGTCGACGTACTGGTTCCTGCCCTCAGCGGGAACCGGTGACCACGAGCTCTGGAACGTGATGATGTCATCCTGCAGAGCTGCGCGGAGGGTCAGGGCTTCTTGGTTTCTCTCTGTTGTAACGTGTGTGTTTTTCAGGATACCAGCAGGCTAATGTGGTCGTCCTGCCAAACCAGCTCGCCGATGACTTCCATGCCTTCTGTCGCAGTAACCCCGCCCCCCTGCCACTCCTTTATCGCAGCCAGTCAGGAGAGACTTCCTGTCCGCCTCTGGCTCAGCACGCTGACATCAGGTAGGACTTCCTGTCCTCTCAGACGTGCTGCAGAAGGTTTACGTTTGGTTCTGTGAGCCGATGATTTTAAATCGCAGACGAGTCCATTCACATCGTTCTCCACGCAGCACAAAGCTCCTCCTCCTCGCAGTAACCTTTGAGCGCTCGCCTGTGAGGCGAGAGCAGAGTTCACTCAGACAACAAGCACATCACACTTCATCACATCACGTTATAAAATCTGCTCATTTTGAATTTGATTCAGAAAAGCTGGAACAAAGAAGAAGGTGTTTGATCCTGAAGTGATGAATGATTGAACTTCTGTTCTGCAAACTGAGAGGAGCGAGCAGGAAGAGACTCGCTCAGCCTGAGAGGACAGTGGGCGGGCCGGCAGGTGCTGTGACACCACGGGTGCATCGACCCAAAGCCTGAAGGCTCACAGTGTTTTATTTTTCTGCCTTATACCCATCTGACTCCAACGAAGGGCGGAGCTTTCCGACTGTGTCTGTTTATTTTTCCTGATCGTTTCCTGCTTGTGTTTCTTGTAGGACGGACATCTCGCAGTACTGCGTGTATGAGGATGGTCGGCTGGTGAAAACCGTCTCCAGCCTGCAGACGTACAGTGACGCACTCAGGTAATGTTGAACACGAGTCGAGGTAATCATTGAGCCTCAGCCGTGACTGCGTCCTGATAATAACTTACTGTTGAAATGGGCTCTGGTTAAAGCACAGCGACGTCTCCGGAAGGATCCGCCCTGAAATCTAAACGTGCTTTTAGCTTGTGTCCCAGGAATTACTCTACACCAGCTCCTCCGTGCACAAACACGAGCTGCTGCTTCCTGCCTCACCTGTTGGTTCCTGTAGCGTAACAGTCAGTGATCAGCCTCCCTCTGCCTCGCAGGTCTCCACCCGAGCAGCAGGCGGAGCGTCCCGGGTCGTGGTCAGACATGGTGTGTTTCTATCTGGGCTGCAGCTTTGGCTTCGAGGGCCGACTGAAAGAAGCCGGAGTCCCCGTCAGGAACGTGGAGCAGGGCAGGAACGTCAGCATGTACAGGGTACGCCGCGCTGGGCCGCGCTGGGCCGCTGACAGCGGGCTGTGCAGCTCCGGCTGAAGCACCGTGGGTGCAGTGACAGGATCAGTCGGTCGAGCAGATGTTTTGGTTGGATCATCATCAGTGATTTTATGACCAGTCGTGTTTTCTCAGTCTTCATTTATGCTCTCAGGTCCAGTCGACTTCCTGAATTATTTCACGTTCACTGTGACACACTCGTAAAGTGTCCGAGGGGTAGAAGGGAAGTGGGAGTAGCCACGCCCACCAGCAGCGTTTGTGTCATTCTGTCGCTAAACACGAGCTCGGAAAGAGGAGCGTAGAGCGCGGTCATGTGACAGTGCACATTTGGAATCACGCTTCTCCACCAGCTCATCAGTGTGTGTGTGTGTGTGTGTGTGTGTGTGTGTGTGTGTGTGCGCAGACTGCAGTTCCCTGTGTTCCTGCAGGAGCGTTCAGCTGCCCTCTGGTGGTCACGATGCGTCCCGTCCCAGCCGCTCTGTTGGATGCAGCAGTGAGAGTCACTCATCTCAACCCACTGGCACATGGAGCTCCTGTACACATAGGAGATCCAGGTACACACACACACACACACACACACACACACACACACACACACACACACACACACACACACACCTGCAGCTCCTCTAACAGCCAGCAGAGGCAGCAGTGAGTCAGCCTCCATGTTAAAACCTTACATGTTTACAGGATGATACACAAACTGTTTGACCTCTGAGGTCTCTTCAGAACAACAGTTTAGGCTGAATTATTAGGGGCGTGGCCTCTGTGACTGACAGGTGGCTGTAGCTGCTAGCTTCACCTCAGCTAATCTGAACAAAACTCAGATGATGAGGCTTCAAAATGTCGAGATGACTGTGGCCATCTTTTTTATACAGTGTGTGTGTGTGTGTGTGTGTGTGTGTGTGTGTCTGTGTGTCTGTGTGTGTGTGTAGCTCTCCTCGGCATCCAGGACCTGTCCAGGCCGGATTATGGTGATGCGGTGGAGCTGCAGCCTGGTGATATCACAGTCTTTTGGGCGTGTGGCGTGACCGCGATCGAGGCGATCCTCAGCAGCAGTGAGCACTCTGATTGGCTAATACTGTGCTTACATCACAGCCTGCAGAGGACCTGAACAGTTTGTCTCTTTCAGAGCCTCCGCTGGCCTTCAGCCACTCGCCCGGCTGCATGTTCCTCACCGACATTCCTGACTCGCCTACCTCCACCATAACTCCGCCCACTGCGGCCAAATCCCATCCTGAGCTGACCCCCCTGTGCTTCCAGGTGTCCCAGAATCCCTTGCTGTACAGCCTGGTCTCTCAGGGGATGGCGGCGAAGATCAGACAGCTGGAGGTGATGATCGGAGAAGATCCAGGTAGAACGGCCGGGATGCTTTTTTAGGAGCGAATAACTGAGCTGATGATGGAGCAGGTGGAGCCTGATGAAGCTCCTCAGGTGCTTCAGCTGAGTCCATGACTCAAGTTTATTCTGCAGAAAAACAAACAGACCATAAAAACCAGCTGTCCTCACCGTCTGCCACACCTGTGCATGGCGTCCACGGCCGCGCGCAGACATATGAAGCTCCTTTACTGTCATACGGGTGGTGCTGCTTTTTATTCTTGTGCATCACAGAGGCTGCTACACCTGCAGCGTGTTTGATGAAGGGACAGTTTTTGGGTTTACCTGCAGACTGAACGTTGTCCTTTCACCTGCAGCCAGAGCTCCTCAGAGTTTCATGTGGTCGTCCTCCTACCTGCCCGTCTGAGCAGCACCTGTCGGGTCGCCGCTTCCTGTTCTTCTTTGTTTGAACGTTTGTGTCTGTGCGTCTGCAGGTGAGCGAGGCATCAGAGCTTTATTCGTTCAGGATGAACTCCTGCGCTCCTGTCTGGCTCTATCCCATTCCTCCTCTGTTGCCATAACAACGGGCTTCCCAACACACTACATGCACAGGTACACACACACACACACAGCGCTGCTTCCTGGTTCTGTGTGACCAGGAAGTTCAACATCGGATTATATCAGACTGTAAACAAATGATGGCGGTGGCGTCAGAAGCTGCCTCCATCATTTGTTTACAGTCTGTGATGGGGGAGAGGTCACGAGTAACGCAGGTGATCCTCAGCATTTGCGTCTCCTCTTCAGCCCTCCCGATGAAACCGACGGCCCACCAGGAGCAATTGCCATGGCAACCATGCTGCTGTCTCTGGGGAAACAGGTGACCATGGTGACGGATCGCCGGGCGCTGGAGATGAACCGCGCCATCATCGATGAAGCAGTGAGGACAGGTGAGAGTTTTAATTCTGCTCTGGGATGAATTTAATTTAGAAATGTTCAGAATGAGAAAATAAAATGTGACTTTCAAAATAAAGTGCAAGAAACTGCTGTGATGTCACCCTCAGGAGTCCTGAAGGCTGCTATCCCATTGGTCACTTTTGAAGACGGTGGTCCAGACGCTGCGCGGCACTTCCTGTGTCACCATGGAGACCCTAACAAGCCCAGGTGAGCTGGCGTGTGAGGCACCTTCACAGATAGGCTGGATTTGTTGGTCCAGCTGAGCTGTGCATGATGGGAAAAAGTCCAGTTCAGAGATCAGCAGCTCTCCGTCACAGACCTGCTCCACCCTCTGCAGCGAGTCCAAACACACGTGAAATAAAATAAAAATAAAATAAAATAACGACATGCAGTGTGTGCAGCAGGAGTGCTGTGACGAAAGCAAAAGGACACGTCTAACATTACGATGATGTCATCATAATGCAGAAAACCTCCAAAACAAATAAAAAGCATCTCTGAGTGTTCGGCAGGTTTGTGAATCATCAGTCACACGTGAGCCCAAACAACAGGAAACGAGCACAGACTGTTCTTTAACTGTTATTCACACCTGCACAGGTACGGCTGCAGGTTCTAATGTGACACTGATGCTCGTTACCAGATTCGACCACCTGGTGGCGATAGAGCGCAGCGGACGCGCCGCAGATGGGAACTACTACAACATGAGAGCAGTGAACATCAAACATCTGGTGGATCCCGTGGACGACCTGTTCATCGCTGCCAAGCACATACCTGGAATCGGCACCACAGGCGGGAACCCTCCCACCATCTGATCATTACACTCTGTGATAAATCCAGCAGCCAATCACGACTCACAGGAGACTGAACGATTTGTGTGTCTGTGTGTGCGTGTGTGCAGGAATCGGTGATGGCGGGAACGAGCTGGGGATGGGGAAGGTGAAGGAGAAGGTGCAGAGCCTGATGCCTAAAGGCGGTCTGATCGCCTGTGAGGTTCCTGCAGACCACGCCGTCACCGCAGGTACGGCCTCTGCGAACACAGCAGCTGTCGCAGCATCATGCTGCTCACTGTGGCAGCACTGATGGATGCTGTAAATGAGAACATCAGTCAGCTCGCTGTGACCTCGTCCGCCATCTTAACCTGGTGTGACTTCCTGCACCAACACTGAGCTGCTGTGACCGTTTCAGCTGTTCTTCCTCTTTGAAGAACAGCTACGAAAGCTGCATCAGCAAAAGAAGGTAGAAGGTTTGGACAGTTGGTCACAGCGCTGCTGTCCAAACACTGACAGACACAACAGCTTCAGTAACAGCAGAGGAGGGCGGAGCCAGCAGCAGGCGTATGCAGGCTGAGCGATCAGCTGGTGTGAGCTAACTAACCCTGTGCTCCATCTTCTCTGACCTCCTCCCGTGCTCCTGCAGGCGTGTCTAACTGGGGAGGCTACGCTGTGGCCTGCGGGCTCTACCTGCTCCACACCTGCCCAGCACACCTGCGCTACCTGAGGAAGGGGCTGGGACTGGAACCTGTGACCTCCACGGAGCAGCTGCAGGACTGGACCACTAACCTGCCGTCTGTGGAAAAGGTAACACACAAATGCTTAATAACTCATTAACAAGCACCAAATGTGTCCCCACAGCCTCATCTGGAGCCTCTGTGCCTGTAAATATTCACAGCAGGAAGCTAACGAGAAGCTAACGTGAAGCTAACGTGACGCTAACGTGACGCTAACGTGATGCTAACGTGACGCTAACGAGAAGCTAACGAGAAGCTAACGAGAAGCTAACGTGACGCTAACGTGAAGCTAACGTGACGCTAACGTGACGCTAACGTGACGCTAACGAGAAGCTAACGTGAAGCTAACGTGACGCTAACGTGAAGCTAACGTGACTTGATTAAATAAACTGTAGTTAATGATGGCGGACGATCTCATCTCTCCCTAAACCCAGGAGGAGTCCTTCCTCTCCACTCTGGTCCGGTTTGGGATCCGAAGCGGGAAAACTGGTCACCTGGCCATGGAGGTGGATGGCCTGACCTTTCACCCCACCCACTCTGACATGATCACCAGACTGCTGGAAGCGACACGAGGCGGGCGCGGCACGTTTTAATCAGCAGAGTGACCCCCCCCCCGCGAGATGCAGCGCTGCTTGTACCGTGTGAGCAGATGTACAGATTTTATTGCAGCACTCATCATCGTTGATGAGGATGATGAGGGAACATGTTTGGGTCGAGGCTGTGATAGGCTCCGCCCATGCCCCACAAATCAGTTTGTTCTGGAAGCGCCTCAGGCCACGTTAACTGTTTGTGCTCCTGCAGCTGGAAGGACGTCCACCTCGAGGTGCAGAGCTGAGGGAAGCAGCTGAAATGTGTCTCACCTGTCAGAGGCCACGCCCCCATTAATGCAAATTTTAAAGCTTAATAATGATAATAATAATAATGAGTTAGTACAAGTTAACCTGGTGTTACGAGGGAGAAAATTGTCTCTAGAGACAAAACAGTTTGTGCATCAGGCTGCGAGCAGGTTTCGTTTTACCTGGGAGTCTATGGGACCGACTCACTGCTGCCTCTGCTGGATGCTGGGGGAACTGCAGGCTAAAATCGTCCTCTCTGTGTTTGTTTGTCAGTAAATGAGCTGAAGATGATTTATGTTTTGTAGAAATGAGATATGAATAAAAGAAATCTGGCGTTAAACAGCTTTCTTTTACCTTTTTTGATTCTTTCTTGGATGATTTGCAGATTTTCCTCCGTAGGTTGGAGTTTGTCCAAACTTACCGGAGCTCCATCAGCCTTAAAAACACTGAGTCCGTCTTTTCTGGCTGTTAGTAACGTGCTAAACTGGAAACAGAGCGACGCTGAGATGTTTCTTATTCTCTGATACTCGATGAAGAGATTTAATTTGAATTGAAAGTAAGAAAAGCATTTTTGTTTGAATCTACTTATCCAACGCAGGGACACGTATGACGCCCCAGAGAGCAGACATGCTGACATCTACATACCTGCTGATCAGCCAATCAGAAGGTTTTCTCAAAGGGGGTGGAGATGGGCGGAGCAGCCTGTTGTCTGTGTCAGCGCTGTCGTGTAATGATCCAAACACCGTCACACCTCCACCCTACAGCTTCTTCTACACAGACATGAGCCGTGCTGCAGGAACACTCAGGACTAAACGTGACAGACCTTTATCAAACAGTTACTGCCTGTTTACCTCAGCACGCTGCAAGCAAAGCACTAATAAATGTGCATGAAAACAGTTTATTCAAAATAAAATCATTTCTTTTTCGCTGTTTTTTTTTACTTTTCCAAATATAAAAACTACATATCAGAATTTTATTGTCAGATTTGCTACATCTGCAGTTTTTTCCTTAAAATGTTATTTTTCTGTTTCTTTAGGTTTTCGAGGAAACAGAATCGCTCTGATGATGCAGACAGAAACTGTCTGTTTCTAATATGATGCACGAGGCGTTCAGGGGTTACCACCTGGCGATTCACCTCTGCTTCTATTGTGTTTTTATTTTCAGGCTGTGACTGTAGAAAGTTCATTTCATGTGACGCGTCAGAGCAAAGCTCATGATCGTCTCCACTGGAGGCGGGATGTTGGATTCTGTAAATGTGCAGAAAGCTGCAGGCGAGGCGTGCTGACGTGATGGAGGGGAAATGGTGAAGGTGGAGGAGGATGGAGCGCTGCGCTGCGTGATTACAGAAGTCACCTTTAAACGCACTCAGAGGAAAATGCGCTGCCCGGGTCACACAAGTCCAACACATCCTGGCGTCTGCGTCAGAACGCCGGCAGCGCTGCGTCCTTTGGGTCCACGTGTTATTAATAGTCACGTGTCCACGCCGTGGCCTGTTCGTGCTGCTGGCTCTGAAATGGAAACAACACGATGCTTCACAAGGAAAAAACAGGTCGTTTTATTCTGTTGCTAGGCAACATGATGACATCACTATATCGGATGTAGGTAAAAACCTTTTGGGGCCTGTGACGTACCTGTGTGGCAGCTGTGTTTCACCTGTTGGGTGAGAACAGTTGTAATCACCACTGCGGAGGCCTCTGCAACCGGGACGAGCACACGGGGATCTGTCCGGGCCTGCAGTGACGGTGACGGCTGAGCGGCCTCGTGGTCGTGTTTAGTGTTCGAGCAGCTGCATTTCTGCAGCCACGTGCTGATTGTTCAACTCACCACAGCACAGGAGGAGAGGCGGACCTCAAAGCCAGATAATGACGAGTGTGGCGAGGCGTTTTTCAGTGGCTGATGAGAAGAGAAGGTAAAGAAGGAATCAGACCTGTAAGCAGGCTGACTGACACGTCTTAATGAGGTGCTTTAATCAGCTTACAGAGATAAGCTTGGATCATTAATGCTCCCCAGGAGCTGCAGGCGCCTGTGAAAAGCAGGGATCCTCTTAGTGTCCACGCACCGAGCACACAAGATTTTCCATGAGAGGTCACGCCACACATCACAGAGCTGATTGGTCAGACTGCAGGCTGAAGAAAGGCTTCTTACCTGCATTCTCTCTAATGTCCAGCAGGGGGCGACTCCTCTGACGTCTGATTAGATAGAAGTCTGAGAGAAATGAGCCCAGTGGGCCGATTCCTGATGAGTTTATGGGCTCAGTCGCTGCTCTCAGGTCTGGCTGAATAAAACAGGAAGTTCCCTTTGGACATGATGGTCGTGTTGGAGTCAGAATGGGGGGATTAGGGCGGGGCTAGCTTGTGATTGACAAGTCTGTCCTGTATGTGTTGAAGCAGCGATGTATCTGTACTCACCACTCAGGTGTGAGTTTGTGTCGTCTTTATGAAGGAAGCTTTCCTGCACTCTCCAGTTTGTTCATGTAAATGAGTCGTCTTCACACACTGAGGTTAACTACAGAGTTCCACTGGGTTCAGTGTTATTGTTCTATAATAACAATAATAATAATAATACATGTTATTTATAGGCGCTCTCATGTTATTCATGGTCACCTTACAATAGCACAAGAACAATAGCAGCAATAAAATATAATAAACATTGCAAAATAAGATTTAGACAAAACAAAACAAAACAAGCCTCAAAGCTGAGCAAAGTAAAAATGGACTAAGACAGAATCAGCTGTGATTTAAAAGTAGAGAGTTTGTGGTCCGGAGATCTGGTGGAAGAGCATCCAAAGTCTCGGGCAGAACAACTAAAGGCTCTGAGTCCCAGGATAGTCAGGCGAGAGTGGAACAGACAGAACGAGGGGCGAGTACGTATGGAGATCAGATAAATATGGAGGAGCGAGGTTATGAAGCGCTTTGAAAGTAAGAAGCAGGATCTGACACGGAGGTGAACTGGAAGCCAATGCAGCTGTTTAAGAACAGCTGTTATATGTGCAGTGGATGTAATTCTGGAAACAACACGAGCAGCTGTATTTTGAACTAACTGCAGTTTATGGAGAGATTCATGAGGGACTAGAAGGAGCAGATTTCTCCTGTTTGGCTTCATGTTAAATCCAGAATTCAAAATCCTGCTCCTCACATGCAAGCTCTCAGATAATCAGGCCCCTGTGTGTTATTAAGACTGCAGAGGACATGAGCTTCATGTTTCACCAACCCAGCAGATGACAGAGGACACCTTCACCTTCATGGATAAGTGCATCCTCGAGTCCACCACAGAAGAAGAAGTCCTGTCAGTCTCACAGCTGGTGAATCCTGTAAAGACGCTTCAGTGCCTCTTATTACCTCTGTAGCAGGAGCTGGTTTCAGAGGCTCATATTCCCAGCTTGAGTCTGCTCCATCAGGTGGCCAGAGAGGGTCACAGGTCACAGGCAGGAAGACACGCCCTCTGACCTGTGAGGGGTAGGCCTCGACAGACACCGCCCTCGTCTTTCTGTCCTCATACTCAGATAAGATTGGTTGATCTGCTCCGTGGACCTCGGAGTATCATTGACATGTTTGGACACTAACTAAGCATCACAGCAAAGCTCAAATACAACGCTGTGAGCAGCTGATCAGCTGCTCACAGCGTTGTATTTGAGCTTTGCTCTTTGTGGCCACAAAGAGCTGCAGCGATGAAGAAGCAGAGACTGTAGATCCTGACTCTGTGTGCATATTTCATTTATTTGGAAACATATGAAATGCTTTTGATGGATCACAGAAACATGTAAACAAAGACGTGTCGCTGACACACTCGTCTCGTTTCATCAGGCTGTCGCGTGCAGCGTTTCAGGTACCTGACCGCAGACTGGTTTAGGACTCAGACGGGGTTTCCTCCCCACTCACTGTGTTTACTCTGCATCCAATCATTAGTCATGATGAATCTGTGGCCCTCCTCCACCTCCGTCACTTTGTCCTGCACTGTATTTACTATCACACAAACACATCTCCAGCATCTTTACAGGCATCTCACTGCTGCAGATGATGTCCTGTGGTACTGATGCCAAAAACATCTGGATGGCTGCTAATCGTCTCTCACTTGTCAGAAATGTAGGTGTTGCATTTACAACGACGTCCAGGCTGGAATGAGAAGTGCTTTTCGATGCCTTTGTTTCGTGCTGCGGCCTCGGTAAGTCGTCTTCAGATGGCCTGTGAACGCTCCAAAATGCTGCTGCGAGGCTGCTGACGATGTCCTGTCACTCGTGACCTGTTTGTCCGTCTGTGCACGAGCTCTCAGACTCGAGTCGTGCAGGTCACCGAGGGCCTCTGACACAGACCCGTTGGTTCCTCATTCTAGACTGAAAACCAAACAGAGGCTGCAGTCTCTAAACTATGGAAGGACCTTTGAGTGCGTCTGTGGACCCGTTTGTCCTGAGCCGAGCTGTAAATGTCACTGCTGTGTTTTAATAGTTCAGCTTTATTACTGTTGAGCAACAAACTGTTCCAACTTCTGCAATCAGGTAGAAGCTTCCTCATCATCCAGGCACGGACAGAGACTCAGGGGGAGCTGCTACCCCCACCTACACACACACACACACACACACACACACCTACACACACACACACCTACACACACGCACCTACACACACACACACCTACACACACACACACACACACACACACACCTACACACACACACACACACACACACAGACACACACACACACACACACACACACAGACACACACACACACACAGACACACAGACAAACACACAGACACACACACACACACACACCTACACACACACACACCTACACACACACACACACACACCTACACACACACACACCTACACACACACACACAGACACACACAGACACACACACACACACAGACACACACACACACACAGACACACACACCTACACACACACACACACACACACACCTACACACACACACACACACACACACACACACCTACACACACACACACACACACCTACACACACCTACACACACACACACCTACACACACACACACAGACACACACAGACACACACACACACACACACACAGACACACACACCTACACACACACAGACACACAGACACACACACACACACAGACACACACACCTACACACACACACAGACACACACACCTACACACACACACACACACACACACCTACACACACACACACACACACACAGACACACAGACACACACAGACACACGCACCTACACACACACACACACACCTACACACACACACACCTACACACACACACACACACACACACACACACACACACACAGACACACACACACACACAGACACACACACCTACACACAGACACACACACCTACACACACCTACACACACACACAGACACACACACAGACACACAGACACACACACAGACACACACACAGACACACACACACACCTACACACAGACACACACACAGACACACACACACACACACACACCTACACACACACACACACCTACACACACACCTACACACACACACACACCTACACACACACCTACACACACACACACACAGACACACACACACACACACACACCTACACACACACACACCTACACACACACACACACCTACACACACACACACACACACACAGACACACACACACACACACACCTACACACACACACACCTACACACACACACACACACCTACACACACACACACACAGACACACACACACACACACACCTACACACACACACACCTACACACACACACACACCTACACACACACACACACAGACACACACACACACACACACCTACACACACACACACCTACACACACACACACACACCTACACACACACACACACAGACACACACACACACCTACACACACACACACCTACACACACACACACACACACACACCCTCTCACATCATCCATAAGTGACTGAGACTCTCTTCCAGACTGTGTCTAACATGATAAATACATTTCAAATTCCTTTAATGTTAAATATGTTCAGATCGTTTATTCTTATTTATTCACTTGATGTACAGAATTCACCTGCTCGCTGCAGAAATGCTGCTACTGCACATTCACCTAATGTATATATTATATCTAATGTTCTATCCCCCCCCCCCTTTTTTTTTTTGCAAACATAACTGACATATCTACGTGTGTGTGTGGGGGGGGGGTGGGGGGTTGGTTTCAGGAGGGTGATTGGCGTCATGGTAACTGATGTGAAAGGCAAAAGACTCAAACTGAGAAAACGGGGGATTCTGTGGCTGTGATTGGTTATTCACTGAGATGTGTTCATATGTTACATTGTAACAAGTTAATGTTTAGATCGATTCCATGTCAGAGTGTCAGGAAGCTGCATCACTCACCACAGGCCTGAATACACATGCATATGTACACACAGACACACACAGACACACAGACACACACACACACAGACACACACAGACACACACACACTGTTTCTGTTTAGACCTCAGTTTAAAGCTTTATAAAAATATTCTCTTTCATGTTACAGCCACAGATTCTCACTTTGTACATGTTCAGACTTGGAGGCATTTCCATGCAGAGTGAGTCTCTGTCCTCAGCGTTAGAGAGCTGAAACGGGCTCAAAGGGAGGCTATGAAGATGCTGTGACCGGTGTGTGTGTCTGTCTGTGTGTGTGTGTCTGTGTGTGTGTGTGTCTGTGTGTGTAAACTAACAGTTTTCTTTTTAAAAGTCAAATGAAGAGGAAACTGTGAGTCGTGTTTCACAGACGGTCTGTCTGCTGCACGCCAGCCAAACGCGTCCAGAATAAAAGTTACTGACTGAAATTTGGCTAATCGCCCGCTCACGGTCACCTTCTCGTGCACCTCGTCCCAGCGCTCAGCGCCGCTGCTGCGTTTAGATCCCGCCCCCTGACCTTTCATTGTCAGTAAGGTGGGTGCAGCCATGTTGGTCCTACATGTTTTTAACACTGACCCGTGATCAGTGTGATGTCATAGTTAGGCGGACTGCGTCAGGTCGTGCAGCACGTGGATCAACATGCAAACAGCTGTTTCAGAGAAGCCGCGGACAGCAGGACTTCTCTTTGTTTAGCTGTTATTTCCAAAACAACACAAGTTTGTGTTTGAATCTAAGACACCTGTGAGGCGTCCTCGACACCACGAGGGCTCGCACATGACACAAGGTGTCCTGAAAGGATCTGTTTGCTTCTGGTTCTTGAACCAAAGTGAAACTTAAAACTAAGAATAATAACAAAGTCAAATATGAAACAAGGTTGGAGCAGGTCCTCGGGGGACTCACGGCCCTGCTCGCTGCAGCAGCTGCGCTCACTGACCCGACACAGATCGCAGGAAACACTCCCGGTGACCTCGGCTCGCCTGGATCTCAAGGCTCGGGCGTAAAAGCAGTGAGACTGAGATAAAGTCACAGAACAGCAAATTCATAGAACACAAACCCAAAAAACACAGAGGACTGAACTCTGAACTCCACAGGAGGTCACGAGAAGATGAGCTTCAGATCAGGGTAACAGAAGCTTTTTGACGCGTCAGCTTGTGTCAAACTTAAATTCATTGATGAAAATCAAAGTGCAGGAAATCCTGTTGTTTGTTCCGGCGCCGCGGTGAAAGCGTTCGGTTTATTTCTTCCACGTCTGCTTCCTGTTTCACTGTTTGACGGGAACCTCGTCGCTGTCACACGCAGCCTTTCAGGCGAGTTATTAGACGCGAGTGTGTCTGACATGATGGAGTCTTATTAGAAGTGATGCCGTGACTGTCAGAGTCAGACACCACAGAGGGTAACGGGGCTTTCAGACTGCAGACCTCACATCCACCCTGACCTCCCTCAGGCTGTTGCATCAGCACAGACACGCCCCCGCGGCGCACAGCGCGCCCTCGTCGTGCAGGCGGGTCATTGGTGCCCAGAGGCGTGCTGATCGTTTCATTTCTGCCCACGTGCCTCCGTCCTGTCGGGGTTTTGTTTCTCCGTCACACACATTTCCAAGGTCGTGTTCTTCTCTGCGACTCGTGCTTTGATGCTTTCTTCGCGCATCCGTGTGATTAAACTCGTGTTTCTGCAGGCGGCGTCCGTTTGGCCGTTGTTCAGCGTATTGCTGTGCGTGAGCAGCGTCACGTTCGGCTGGCCGTTGTTCTCGTCCGTGGCGACCTCGTGGGAGTCGTTAGCCGGACTGGCGGGACTGGCATTGCCACGGCGACAGCAGCAGCAGAGTATCCTGGCGACGGGTCTGAAGACGACTCTGTAGAGGCCGCGGCGGGCGCTTTCGCTGACGAAGCAGTAGAGGACGGGGTCGGCCACGCAGTTCAGGGTGGTGAGCAGCAGGGACAGGTGGTAGTAGTTAAATATGGCTGAAAAACAAGAACCGTGTCACCACAGCAATACGGCGCCATCTTTATGTATCGGACGGCTTCCTGCGGGTGAAACGGTACCTTCGATGAAGCTGCACTCCTCCTCCAGCAGCGTGCGCACCAGCAGGAAGACGTGGTAGGGCGAGAAGCAGACGAGGAAGATGAGGATGGTGCTGCTGACTAACTGCCTGATCCTCGTCTTCTGATCCGGCTGCGTTCCCGCGCTCCGGCCCACCGCGCGCAGGACCCACAGGTAGCTGATCTAACAAAAACAAGGCGCCGTGGTTACAGGAGAATCAGGAACTCGTCTACGTTTACGGTGTTTGACTTTTCAGGGATTTATACTTTACACCAGCGCCGCGGACTCGTCAGAAAAACATGAACATTTATTCTCACAGTGAAGAGTTAAAAACACGACATCGAGAAAAGGAAGCGTTTGAATAACCGAGATCATCACATGTGTGAGCAGCTGGAAATGTTGGACTACAAATATGAAATAACTGAGAACATCATGACGATGTGGGATTAACCCGGCGGACTCTGAGCCCGGAGACGCGTGACCACAACCAGCTCTCGGTCTCTGCACTTCTTTAAGACCGACGCAGAAACCCTGAAACATACAAAGAGCGTGTAAAGCCGTTACCGTACCAACAGAATGGCGAGCGGGAACATGAAGCCGACGCTGATGCGGTAGTAGTTGATTGGACGTTCCCACGACTTCATGGGGTAGTGCTCGAAGCACAGCGAGTGGTTATTGGGATCTTGGCTGAGCTCCTTATGGTGAAAGAAAAACACGCCCACCGCGATCTCCTTCAGCCAGATGATGGCGCTGATGGCGGACGCTGCTTTCATGGAGCGCAGAGCCGTGAACCTGCGGGCAGAACGCGTCGCGGCGATTTTACTTCTTCATAAACCCAAAGACATCCTGATCTCGGCCACGAAGGACGAACGACGGGAGAGTCTTACCTCAAAGGATGGACCACAGCCAGGTAGCGATCCAGACTGATGCAGCACAGGAAGCCGATGCTGATGTAGATGTTCTCGTACAGCAGGAAACCACACATCTGGCACAGCCACTCTCGGTGACGCCAATCATCGTCCTGAAACAGCAACAGCAGACTGAAGGAGGATCAAATAAGACAGGCAGGTGGAGGAACTCCACAGACTGCTAATAATGGCCCAGTTCACCTCCACCTAACACCAACTTAGTCCAAGCAGAGCTTTAACACGGCCACAGGTCACGTGACGCTG
The DNA here is from genome assembly GCF_963576455.1 of Neolamprologus multifasciatus. Taxonomy (NCBI): domain Eukaryota; kingdom Metazoa; phylum Chordata; class Actinopteri; order Cichliformes; family Cichlidae; genus Neolamprologus; species Neolamprologus multifasciatus. Next base: position 514,669 of record NC_140457.1, on the reverse strand, counting down.
TTAGCAGGACGCTGTTAGCGGGACGACGTTAGAGAGATCTGTTAGCACGGTGACGTCACAGCAGCCATGTTATTGGTCACATGATGTCATTAAAAATGACCAAAAGGCTCCAACAGCACAAACACGGTCCAGTTCAGGTGAAGCTAGCAGACAGCTAGCATCTACAGCCACCTGTGTCAGCACCCACCTGTCACTCAGAGAGGCCACGCCCCTAAAATGCAAACTTTAAGCCTTAATGTGAGTTACAGACATCCTCCCTCGTACAGCTGTTATAAAGGAGGAAATGATCTACGGACCAAACAGTTTGTGCATCAGGATGTAAACATGTTTATTTCTGCAGGAAAGTTTTACAGTGGGAGTCTCCCTGCTGGAGCCCCCGGTGGATCCTAGAGGAACTGCAGCTCGTGGCACTTTTAACGGCACTGAAGCTGAAGTCGAGCTCCAACCACAGCCTTCCACTGTGGCGGGCTGCACCACGGTGCTGTGCTAACTGTCTGTATGACACCGACACTTTGAAACCAGAGCGCCTCAGACACACCGTGAAGCGCCGAGGGAAGAGCGAGCGGAGAGGACGTCTCTGCGTTACCTGAAAGAAGTACTGGAGCCAGAAAGGCAGAGACGCCAGGTACAGCAGGTCAGACACAGTGAGGTTCATCAGGTAAACTCCCAGCTCGTTCCTCTGCTTCAGCTGAAGGGCAGCGTGGTACAGCGAGTACACGTTGGCAGGAACGCCAACCTGCAAACACAAGATCATTCACCATGCAGCACATCCTGGAGCCCCGTTTATCAGCGCTCGGGAAACACTTCCTAAAAGCAAAGACACTTCCATCACTCACCATGAGCACCAGGATGTAGACGCAGGAGAACACGTGCTGGTGGATCTGATGGTCGATGCTGCAGTTGCTCATGTCTTCTTCAGACTTGTTGATCGCCATCATGCTGCCGCTCACACTGTTTCACCCTGACTCGTTCATCTGTCCAGAGCACGCGTGCTGCTCGGCGCTCTGTGCGGTGGATTAACACGCTCTCGTCTCACCGGGCCTCTGATTGGACGGTTCGCTCTGTGGAAGAGGAGACAGTGTAGCTTAGTCCAGATTAGACACACCCCCCTGCAGGTGAGCAGAGAGAGGTTAAAGAAGTAAATACGGTCTCGTTTCTGTCTTTAAATTGAATGTGTGACGTTAATCCCACAGACATTTTCTCAGGTCGTCCTTCAGCGGTTCCTTTAGAGGTCGCCCCAGCGAACCCACGCCATCCACACGCACGCTAACCCTCTGAGGTGCAGCCCTCAGGCTGAAAGAGATTGACTTCCTGTCCGAACCTGACAGCTCGCTTGGTTACAGGCTGAGCGCAGGTTTGAAATCCAGCAGGTGGAGACACTGAGCAGCTCTGCAGTCCTCAGTTTGCAGCCACAGCGCTGATGCGCTCCTGCAGGGCACCTGGAAATGTGCAGCATGCAGCCGAGGATTTAAAACGCCAGCCCGTGCTGACTGACGAGACTTTCTGAAGCATTTCTGTGAGCGCGCTCAGTGCTGCTCCTCTGACAGTGAGAGGATCGGACGACGAGCACGTTGCTCTGGGAACTTCCTGTTTGTATCTTTTGCTGTTTTATCTAACGCTGAAACAAGTAATCTGTGCACAGATATGAAGACATGTTTCTGGGTCATCATCTCAAACCAACATTTTCTCATTTTTAAAGTTGCATCCTCTGTTTTTCTGCAGCTGTTTGAAATGAATATTTTCAGCGTCTGAAACGTTTCCTTCCTCGGCCTCAAGCAGCATCTGTAATTTGGGACAGAGACGTTCAAACTGTCCTGCAGCTCTTCAGAGATGCTCAGACTGTCAGCTGTTCTCTCCCGTATGGAAAAGAAATAGTAAAAACATATGATTTACTCATGAAAGTGGCCACTTTCTCATTACTTTCATATATTTTTTTAGTAAGTATAGAAAACAAGTTTCATTATATAATTTTATATCTGTTTTCACTCTTGTTTGCTTTTCATACAACTTTCACACAAGACAGACACAAACTTTATAAGATTTATAAATATCTTTTCCATATGGGCTCCCCTCCACCTGTGCTCGCCGTCGCCTCTTTGCAGCTCGCCGTGATCAGCCCAACGCTGACCTGAGGCTTCTTAGGAGTGAACCTTTCTACTGTCTTCACGTGTTCAGCCCTTCGCCCCAGCAGCGACTTCCTGTTGTGGTGCGGCACGTCTCAGAGTAAAAGCAGCCTGTTTCTCTGCGGTTAGCGCTGACGTCTCACAGTGACGTGGTTCCTAGTTTGAATCCTCTCTCTCTGTGTCTGCGTGGGTTCTCAGACTTCCCACTCATGACATGAGGTTGGCGGGGGACTGCCTGCAGGTGTGGGCCGGTGTTAAATCTAAAAACATACGGATGCTGTTTCACATGTATGATCTTTATTTAAAGCTCGTGTGGTGCTGGGAAAACTTTTCTCAGCATGTTTTCTCTGTCCTGGGTTCGTACGCTAACGTGAACACAGGCCTCACGGCTTCATTGGAACGACCGCAGTCAGAAAATCGTAACAAGGATCTTTGACTGTCCTAAAGAAAGACGAGTTTGATGAGACAAACCTGAACTGCTCGGTCGTCCTCTCAGATCTCTGCACGTCCTCACACCACACATTTAAAATCCTTTCACAAAGCAGCGACTTACAGTGAGATGAAATCTGTGCAGCTCAGACACACAGCGACCCAGCTTTCAGCTTTTAGGCTCCTCCCCTGTGGAGCAAACGTGCTGAACACCTGAGATCAGCCCAAACTGCCCAAAATCCTTTGTGCTTCACGTCGTGACACCTGTGAGATGTGTCTGCTGTGCTGGAGTCTGAAACACCAGCAGAGACATCAGCCCCGAGCCACCGCTGACAAACGACCAACAACAGAGCCGCGCAGCATCACAACAACCACGATATGTTCTTACAGACGAATCCCAGGATCTGCTGCTCGCTGCAGTGGACTCGCTCCGAATCCTTCATGTGTTCACACTGACCAACTTCATCAGCCTGAACATGTCTGCTGGTCACACACACACACACACACACACACACACACACACACACACACACACACACTTGTTTTCATATCTTGGTGAGGACATCTAATTGTTATTACCCTCCGAGCTGCTTACTTTAAACAGAACTCTGACGCTAAAACCACATTTTGAGTCTCAAACAAACACGACTGTTGGTCCTCACACAGATCTCTGAACAGCTACTTGTGTACAAACACAGACTCACACACACACACACAGATTCACACACTCTCTCTCTCTCACACACACACACACACACACAGACACACACACAGCAGCAGTGAGGCCGCTGGTTGTGACACGCGAGTTTTACGCAGTAAACTACCTGCATTGAGAAAGACTTCCTCTGGTTTCTCTGGCTGCTGTCTGTCTCCTGCTGTGACCAACAACAATGGTAACACTGGTGCTCTTACACTGACTCTACTATAACAAAGCTTTACAAACGCTGACCACAGCCTCACACTAACCTGCAGACATCCACACACCCACGGCTGGTGTCTTTCGTCACACTAAAAGCGCACCACCACCCCTCTGTCGTCGGTCTCACCCTCGGTGGTGCTACAACCTCTCCATCCTACAGCCTCAGTAATAACTGCGGCACCGGGTGCTCAGATATTTGAGCGTGCGTATCAGCCGGCAGGAGGAAGTGGACTTGAAGGGAGACTCCTCCCACCCTCAGACATAAACAGAGGGGGTGAGGAGAGGCTGCTGTCAAAGACAGGTTTATTAACACGCAGTAGAGCCAGTCAAACACAAATACGATCGCTGTCTCCAGAGGCCCAGGATGTGACGGTGATGGCTGCAGCGTTTTAGGCCGTCCGGGTGCTGAGGCCCCTTAAAGTCTCCTCTCTCACCTCGTCAGGCACATCCTGAAACCTCCGCCCGACCCCCACCTCTCAAATCTGAATTTCTCCATATCGGGAAACATGAGCAACACCGGGTTTCCCCTGCACGCCGCAGGGCTTTGTGCCAAACGTCAGCTTTTCTTCTGTAACTGTGATGGGACAGCGTTTCCATGTTTCACATCCACCCACGACGATGTGTCAAAATACTCAAGAAACCAACGGCCCACGTGTTGATGCAGATGTGCTAATGCTAATGCACGTGTTGATGCAGATGTGCTAATGCTAATGCACGTGTTAATGCAGATGTGCTAATGCACATGTTAATGCAGATGTGCTAATGCACGTGTTAATGCAGATGTGCTAATGCTAATGCACGTGTTAATGCAGATGTGCTAATGCTAATGCACGTGTTGATGCAGATGTGCTAATGCTAATGCACGTGTTAATGCAGATGTGCTAATGCTAATGCACGTGTTAATGCAGATGTGCTAATGCTAATGCACGTGTTAATGCAGATGTGCTAATGCACGTGTTAATGCAGATATGCTAATGCACGTGTTAATGCAGATGTGCTAATGCTAATGCACGTGTTAATGCAGATGTGCTAATGCACGTGTTAATGCAGATGTGCTAATGCTAATGCACATGTTAATGCAGATGTGCTAATGCTAATGCACGTGTTAATGTAGATGTGGGACTTTTCTGTCCAAATGAGTTTAATAAAAAGCTCAGCGACACTGACTCAAGAGCTCCTCATTAAAGGATCATCATCCACCTGTTTTGCAACTTCCACTCCAAAGCTGTGTGGTCTTACCACTACGCTAAGAAGGGCGATGTGTTTCGATACGTTTCTGCGAATGTTTGATAAAATCTGATTGATGAGCTAATCCAGGCGCTCCGTGTGGCCGCTCATACTTCCTCAGTTCTCAGGCTCTGTCGCTGTGTGAAATCTCTAATGGTTAAGAAACACGTCAGTCCTGCTTCATGCTATGATGACATGAACGGCGCATAGATGAAAGTAAGCCTGTGAAGTTCTCCCTGGTTAACGTGTTGCAGGTCGAGTGACGCACTCTTTGGAAAACAGAGCTCAGGTTGTTTTGAACCCAGAACAGAAGCTGGTTCAGAAAAAGAGGAAAAAGGTGTTTGTGCGAGCAGAGGCGAGACGGCGTTTCCAGGGTGGTAGAAATGCCCCACTGCCTTCAGGACTGAGAACAGATGCAGCTTCCTGTCGTGAAGCCCGGATTCAGATGGAATCCACACAAACTTCCCTGTTCCCTGCTGGACTCGCTGTGGTTCTGTCTCCTCTGTGCTGTCAGTCGTGTGCCAGCCGCTCTTTAAACTACAGAAACCAGCTGAGTCCTGACTTCTTCGTCTCCGATGTTCTAGATGGAAAGTTGCTTCATTGTCCTGGTGGATTCGACTGCTCTTCTTCAGCCAGTATAATCCTGCTCTCAGCAGCGCTCCGCTTTGTGCCCGTTTGTTTTTCAAAGTCGTGACAGAGGTGGTCGCCTCAGTCAGCGACCGTCACTCAGTCGGTCTGCCTTCAGTTTTCGTTGCTCGTTCCTCTGCTTGTTGTTGTTTGTAGGAGTACAGATGTTCCTCCTCCAGTGTGGGTGACTTTGACACAGCTCACTGTGTTGTGTCTAGCAGAGGTTTTACGTACAGACCCTCCAAACCTGCAGAGATGGGCTGCTGTGCCCCATGCACCGCAGTGACAGCACACCTCAGTCAAGCACAGCATCAGTGAAAACACAGGGTCAGTGTGACATGAAGCACTCAGTCCTTTCAAATAATGCCATGAAACACGTGTGCACATCTGCCTATGAGTGCAGGAGCTGTAGGCGTGCAGCTTGTTGTCAGCCTCCATGTCTCAGGTTTATCCCTCCATATGAAGCCATGTTTTTATGTCTCGTGTGCAGCAGAGGCCGGGTTTCCTCGCCGCGCTGAAGGTCACATCGTGTGAAGGAAGACTTGTTTTTGTGCTGGTCGGAGCGAGCGTCTAAATGGAGCGACGGTGACAGTCAGCGTAACCTCTAACTATATCTGTTAGCTTTGGCATGGCGGCGTCTTTGCAGCGACTCCTTAATAACACGCTGCAAAGCATTTAGAGCCACAGCAGGCCGCACTCTGAAACCACGGCTATCATCTCGCTGCATCCGTCCTCTCCGGTTTAAATCAGTCAGATTAGGGAACAGCCGGATGTGCACAACATTCCCGAAGAGCCGAGCCACGCTTTCAGACACACGCCATCCTGCATGCTCCATCCGAACACTGAGAAGGCCGTCCGATACGCGGGTTTTTCCTCTCAGCTCACAGACAGCTGACGGTTTCCCGCCACACACACTGCTCTGATTGGTCACCAACTCAAATTCAAACCCTCGCCAGGAGGCTCAGCGTGTCAGAGACGAACCGTTTGACCCGAGAGCTTCACGAGGACCGACTCGGGGTTAAAACTGCAGGAACACATCCACGCCGAGATCACCATGGTAACAGATGACTCTGTGATCAGTCACCTGATGGTGGTAACCATGGCAGCAGCAGGAAGTGGTAAATTAGACCCCAGCGAGGGTCCTGTCAGTGTTTGCTTCATCCTCAGTGTGCTGTGCCGCAGAGCTCATCCTCGTCGGCTCTGATTGGCTGAGACGGGTTTGTAAAATAAGCACGTTAACGATGCATAATAAACAGGACGGCTAATAACGGTGACATAAACACACTTCCTCCAAATCACAGGATGTTTGTGTTTGCTTTAGCCCATCGTGAGAAGTTCTGTCAGCGCACAGCGGCGTGTGAGCGCACAGCGGCGTGTGAGCGCACAGCAGCGTGTGAGCGCACACCGATGCGCCTCCAGTGCTGCTCGCTTCACGGGATCTCTGATTCATGTGAAGCTGCTGTGACACGACTGCTCGCCACGAAGCACAGCTGTTCCCATGCTGGACGTCGGTCTGCACATGAACTATTAAGAATGAGGTTAAATGGTTAATGTGGAGTCTGAGCCCGTTTAAAAAGTTAATCCCGAGTTAAACACATTAAAGTCTCACAGAAATCCAGAAGACGGTGAAGTCAGACTCTTAAAATCATCCCGGTTAATCTTACTCAGAAACCACAGACTGTATACAGAAGAGGGAGGATGTGATATTTTTGGCTGTTTCTGACATACTAAATCTTTTTCTGGGTGAGTGGAATGCAGCCTCACGAGGAAACACAAACTCAGCTGGTCGCAGCTCAAAATCACACCCTGCTGTGCTTCAGTGCGTCGACAGATACAACAGCCTCAGGTACAGCAACCCCACTGGCTTCTCACTGGGAACAAATCTCCTTTTTCTCTACGAGTCACCAGGGTTGTGTCAGCCATCAAAGCTGAAACACTTCAAAATAAAAGGTTTGAAATTTCAAAATAAAGGTTTTTTTGTTCAGCGGTGGAAATGAGCTTCCTCCGGAGGGTGGCTGGCCTGTTCCTTAGAGATAGGGTGAGAGGTTCAGCCATCCGGGAGGGGCTCAGAGTAGAGCCGCTGCTGCTCCACATCGAAAGGAGCCAGCTGAGGTGGTTCTGACATCATCTGACAAGGATGCCTCCTGGGCGAGGTGTTCCGGGCATGTCCCAGGACACGCTGGAGAGATTACAGCTCTCGGCTGGCCTGGGAACGCCTTGGTGTTCCCCCGGATAAGCTAGAGGAGGATGGATGGATATTGTTTTTTTGTTCCAAGTTTTCATGAAGCTCAGAGGAGGAGCAGCCACACATCCTGTTAGGAACACTCAGAACTCCTTCTAGTAAAGCTGCTTCAGTCCACCCACAGCTGCAAGCTGCTTTGCAACCCACCTGCTCCTCTCCTGCTGTTTCTGAATCAGACGGTTCAGACTCGAATCACAAAACTCACAGATCAAACCTAATGAGGATGACCGCCGTGATCCTGCCTGAGTTTGAATATAACAGCAGCATCATTAATGAATCATAAACTGATCACTGATTAAACCATTACCTGTTTCATTAACAATCAAAAGGAATTAATTCTGTGATGTTATTTCCTGTTTTATTTTGGTGATTGGACTTCCTCGCACTTTATCTCTTTATCAGCTTTCCTCCTTTGTTATTGGCTGCCCCTTGCTGACACTTGTCCTCCTCTCCTCCTCAGTCCACTATGAAGCGGGGGCTGGGCTGCCACCCTCTGACCAATCACAAACATGGATAAATGTCCCGACAGCGGAGTGGACAGGTTTTATAAAGGACAGAGTGACATTGTGCAGATGGACGTGCGACAGCAGAGAGAGTGTGTGTGTTAGCCGCGCTGAGTGAAAATCGCATGAAGTTCCTGTTACGGCGGCAGGAAGGAGAATCTGATGGAGCAGGTGAGGGCTACACCATCAGTTACCATGGTGATACACCTTCCTGGTACAGGAAACTCAGAGTTAACCCTCACGTTACCCGGCTCATAGTGCAGACTCTGAGATGGTTACCGTGGTAACAGACCTCAGCTTCCTCACTCACACCTGAAACCTGATAAACACGCCGGCTGTGAACGAATCAGCGCGAGGACGGAGACAGCGATCGATGTGGACTCTGTGGTCTCCATGGAGACGCTTTAAGTATTAATACTGATCAGGACCAGCGATCAATTCGTCCCACTGATGGATAAATGTCTGCCATAGCTGCAGCTGCTGCGTCTGAGTGACATCACAGGTCAGAGCAGCTGTGATCTGATTGGTCCAGATTTGTATCTTCAGCTGCTTCGACCCGTCAGGTTAAAGCTGAACATTCAAACATCACAAGTGACGAGTGTTCATCTCCCCACGCTCGTGCTCGAGTCCCCGAGGCGCTCGGAGCTTCTCAGAGCTCGCTCTGCTGCCCGGAGCCGTCCTCGGGCTCGTTCTGCTGCCCGGAGCCGGCCTCGGGCTCGTTCTGCTGCCCGGAGCCGGCCTCGGGCTCGTTCTGCTGCCCGGAGCCGTCCTCGGGCTCGCTCTGCTGCCCGGAGCCGTCCTCGGGCTCGCTCTGCTGCCCGGAGCCGTCCTCGGGCTCGCTCTGCTGCCCGGAGCCGGCCTCGGGCTCGTTCTGCTGCCTGGAGCCGGCCTCGGGCTCGTTCGCTCTCCGCTCTCTGCAAACACAACAGCAGTTACGTAAAAGCAGCCTCTGAGGCCGCCGTCCAGGGAAGCAGCAGCGTGAAAGAGCACAAGTTCGAACACAGCCGCACCAGCTGACTCTGCTCAATCCTTAAAAAAGTTTCCAGGACTAAAGTTTCCACACAGTATTAGTGGAAAACAAACACACATCATCAATCATAACCAAACAAACGCACTTAATAAGCTGCAGCAGATATGAATCCGTGGCCTCCTCCCTCCGGGGAAATCAGCTCCTTCCAGCGGGAAATAAATCAGCTGTTTTGATTTACTGTCCTCTCGGCAGATCGGCGTGCACGTGCACGTCCCTACGTGCGCTCTGGTCTCCATCGGTAGGCTTGTTTCAGAATCAGCTGATTCATCACTCATTCATCACAGAGCTGTCGATAAAGTAATCAGATTCCTTCATCCTTCAGCCGCCTGAAGCGTTCGCCCTGCAGAGCGTCTGAGGGGAGGGATTTGACGCGTGCTGTGATGTCACTGCTGTCGATGAGTGCTTCCACTCGAGTGTCCGTGGGGCCGCAGACGCCGTCGGTCTGAATCTCATCAGCGCTGCTCGCTCAGTCACAACCGACAGCTCGGCACGCCGCAATGCTGTCTGGCACTTGGTGTGGGAGGAGCCAGCAGATGCCACAGTGACACATCGACCCACGGGACCACTTAAGTCCTCCGTGGAACATCTTTATCCCAGATCCTGGATCAGATTGGGATGTGAGGAATGTGGAGGTCAGGCGAAACACGGCGTTCAGTCTGAGTTTAAACTTTGATCCAGATAAAAGCTTTTCCTTTGTGTCGACTGAAGCTCGCCGTTTAGTTCACTTTGAGCCAAGATGGTCGACATGCTGGAAGCAGCAGAAGCAGACGTCATAGAAACCAGTGGAGCGATCATTAACCCCTTGGAGGTGGCAGCTGCCCGTTGCCAGTGCGCGGCGCCCTGAGACGCTGCTGCTGTGATTTGTTCCACCTAGGCTCCTCCCCCTGTCGCCATTTTTAGACCTGTTTCCTGTCTTTGTGCCACGACGCACAGGTGGCCTGTGCAGGGGTGTCCTGCCTCCCCCCACCATGACCTGATGGCGCTCGCTGTGTGGCCCCAGCCATGAGCAGCGCATTTCGCTAACGTTTTAACCCTGAGGTCTGATCCGGTGATGCCGGACAGGACGGGTGGCGTGGCAGAGGCGGCGTGGCAGAGGCGGCGTGGCAGAGGCGGCGTGGCAGAGGCGGCGTGGCAGAGGCGGCGCTGCCGGACGTTTTCTTACTGCTCGACCATTCTTAGAGATAAACAGGAGAGGGTGGGGGCGTCTGTATTTATCAGCAGCTGATTGGCTGCTGCAGCTCGTCATGACAACGTGTCTCTGAGCAGTTCAACCCCGGTTCCTGTTCACGCGGTACACGAAGGGGGCGTGTTTGAGGAACAGGCGGCAGCAGGAATACAGGAATCTGATTGGAGGTGAAGAACTTCACAGTGAAGATGAGGAGGTGATTCCCTCAGGTCAGAGGTCATTCTTCAGACTGTCAGCATTCATGTGGAGGTCGCTGAGGAGCAGCAGGCCTCAGACAGCCTGGACTCTCTCTACAGGAAGAGGCGGAGCTCTTCTTTAAGTCAGACTGAGCTCAGGTGTAGGCGAGCGTGTGAGCATCACAGGGAGAAGGTCCTGTTTGAATCTAGCGGCTGGCCATGTTAGCTGCTGATGGGTGGAGCAGCAGGAGACGGAGATCATCTGCAGGTGGAGCTTCTCAGACTACAGGACGTGTTAGTTTGCAGCAGCTGAAGTCTGCAGGGCTGCCCCCACCTCCACCTCCACCTCCACCTCCGTCGGGCAGCTCTCAGTGTTGGTGGATGTCCGTGTCATGAATAACGCACACGCGAGCGGTGTGAATGTGCTCATGTGCTCATGTGCAGAGTTTATGTAACGTCAACAAAAGCACCGACATCAGCACCACGATGAAACACAGGCCACGCCCCCAGGAACACAATGCAAACAGGTGGGTTATAAAAACATGGCCCCCCGTACAGTAATGTAGGCGGAGGTTATCTGTGCCCAGCAGTGTCAGCCTCTCACATGTTTGTGCTGCCCCTGCTGGACACCAGAGGAACTGCAGCTCCTGACTGCCCTCCTGTGTGGCGTGTGACGCACGGCTGCTTCAGCCTGCCGGAAAGTTCCAGTCGGATTCTTCCCAGAGACGCGACCGGCACGTGGGCGGCTCGCTGCCTCAGGGCACGGACAGTCGGAGCCAGAAAGAAACCCAAATAAATCCAGTGTTAGTCCCAGCGCCCGTCCTCACCGCCGAGCACCTCCCTGAGACTCGCCTGCTCTGAACCGCTCCCCGCTATTCGTGTGATGGTATCTCAGCTGTGTCCATCAGCCACAGGTGTGGCGTCAGCCGTGGGCTGTCAGGGTCCGTCGACCGTCCCACCTGTGTCACTCCCACAGAGACTGACTGAGAGGCTTTCAATGCTTTGACTCGCTGATGTACGATTAGTTTAAGGAGCTCTGACAGAAAAGCGTCTGGACTTCTTTAAGTTTCCATGAAGACGTTTCAGTTCCAACAGACCAGAGTGTCCCCAAGAGGGCCGTGGACCCCCTATTGATCCTCTGCCTATCACACGAGCCAAGGTGTGAAGATGGGTGTGGGTCACGATCAGGTGAACCCACTGTGATGTCTTGCTCCACCGTATCATGTGACTTACTGAGATATGAGTGGGCGTAATCCCGCTCTGAGATCCTTCCTCACATCTCTCCACGATGACCTGGATGGCCGAGAGCCTTCACAGACCTTCGGTTAGCTAAACTGATCAGAGTGGGGTGGGCCCACTCAGAGCCAAGTGTCATTTCCACACCACCTGCCTGTAATTGAATCCACAGCGAGCAGCTTCCCACTGTGAGCTCGGAGCTTTCAGGCCCCGGGGGTCTGCAACGAATACATTATTAATGCGCATCTCACGTCCTGCACGCTGCTTTAAAAACGCTCCACACAGCTTCACCTGAGCTCCGCCTCTGCAGCTGAACGCTCTTCAGGCCTGCTGCTGCCCCCGCGGGACCCCGACGCCCCCCGAATACTAACTCAGCCTCTGATCGAGCTGAAAGGACACACAGGCTCTGAGTGGGAGAGAGAAGCCGCCCTGCGTGCCAGATTTCCTGCGAGCCTGCCCGAAACCACCACAGACTGAACCCATTCATCAGTTACCGCACATCCGGACTACAGCCGGGAAGCTCCCAGGATAACCCGGCACCACCAACATCGGGACTCCTGATCCAGACCCCAGCAGGACTACATGTGTAAACGAATCCTGCTGCGAGCACCTGTCGCTGCGTCACTCACACCTGAGAGTCCGCTGTGCTGCTCGTCTCTGCAGGTGGCGATCCTCCAACACCTCACTGCTCATTAGGAACGACAGCGGTGCCTTCAGGTGTTGTGGGACATCACAGTGACGTGACTGAGACTCAGGTGATGTGACGTAGTCTGTGCCTTTATGGCACTCCCGCGTGCTCGCCGCTGTTAATCATCCTGCACGCACGTGCTCTCTGAATATTACATGAATGAGCTCCACGCTCCATCCAGCAGGAAGAATAACACACAATTAATAACTGATCAATAATTAATAACTCACAGCTTCAGACCAGCCAGAGAAATGATGCATCCAACAGCACGAGCCCGCTCACACACAAACACACTTTCAGTGAGGACGCGGTCTTACCGGCTCTGCAGCTCCGCTCTGAATGTCTCTGCAAGCGCTGCTGCTCTGCCTCCTGCCTGCCCACACACACACACACACACACACACACACACACACGCACACACACACACACGGTCTTTATGATATCCGAGTGGGAACATATGAAAGCGTCCACACAGTCCACAGCTCTGCTGCACACAGTCTGCATCAGCAGACCTCAGGGGGAGTCGGCCCCTCCTGAAATTAATTAATAAATAAATAAAGTGCTGGGCGAGGGGGCGAGGGGGGGGGGACTATAGAATAACACATTTTCAGAGGGAAGAAAGAAAAGGATCAATTCTTAAGAAAAAAACAATAGAATAAAATAGAAATATTTACATTTTATCGTGTTAACTGAGTTTATTCTGTTTTGGAGTTCAGACCAAAGAAACATGAACAAAGGCAAATCCAATGAAAACAAAGTGAGCGCCGTCCCGAGCACGACTCCTGATATCATCGGAGCTCCTCCCCTGCAGAAGGATAGATATTTGTGGTTTCGATGAGGACCTCCACCAGTCAGATCTCCACACACACAATGTGCTAGAGGAAAAAGGAAACAGGAAGTGATTCAGGCGCCTGATGGTGGCCTCAAACCTGAGGCGGTTCGTTTCAGCCACAAACACGTTTGCTTTCTCAAACGTTTCGGCGTTCTGGTCCCAGTCCACCTTGTTGAGCTCCAGTTCACCATTTTCGTTTGATCTCAGCTGAAGTTTAAAGACACAGCTTCAGCTCCCTGCCCTCCAGCAGGGTCACGCTGCTGAAGGCGGAGCTTCCAGGGTGAGCCGTGAAGGCTGGCGTTGGTGGGTTTGCGGCGTCCTCAGGACGTCTGCCGGCGTGGTGTCAGCTCCTCCTGAGCCGATCATTACGGCGAAAAGCTGAGAGATGTCCACAGGTGTGGGGACAGTCCTCACATGACGTCCTCTGTCGATGCTGAAGACTCAAGCTGCAGCAGGTCAAAGGTCACAGATACCAGGCAGGCTCACAGTGCCAGTGATCCTTATACGGAGTTTTTACCTGAGCGGAAGCAGAGCTACGAGGACATGAACCTACCTGAGCCGTCTGATGGTGCAGGTGTGAAGCAGCTCGTTCAGCAGGTGGATGAGCAGCAGTTACACTGAAGGTCCAGGTGAGAGCGCCACCCTGAGGCGCAGCCTGACAGCTTGTGCCGCACGCTCCCTGCTTTTCACCCTGAACGCCACGTTAGCATCCCAGTCTTTCTCCAAGGAACGCCTCAGTGTCGTTTAGGGAGCTGAGACGAATGAGAGGACCACGGCTACAAATGTTCTGGCACAGGGCGAAGGTCAGAGGTCACTGCTTCCATTACAGTCACCTGTCCTCTGAATAATCAGCCAATCACCTGCTGCTGCAGTCTGAGGCTGTTCCAGCTGTTAGAAACAAGTTTAACACGGGAGACTGACTCACTGCTGCCTCCGCTGGACATCAGAGGAACTGCAGCGCTCTGTGCTTCAAGGTTGGTGCTCAGGTGTGATAAAAACACCTGAATAACAGTGAGACAACGCTGGGCTCATGGTGCGTTCAGGTGCTGCAGGGAAGAAGCAAAACAACTGTTTCCTCTGTTTCACACACACACTCACACACACAGACTCACACACACACACACACACACACAGACTCACACTCACTGTGATGTCACAGCCTCATTTTTATTTTTTAACTCCTGAATCTTTGAACAAACGTTCACAGACGTCTGAGACACGAGCAGCAGTTACACTGAAGGTCCAGGTGAGAGCGCCACCCTGAGACACGAGCAGCACGCAGAGTCGAAGTAGATCTGCACACGCTCCGTGGAGTCTCTCACACCAATTGCATTTCAGCGTTCTGAAGGCGACTCTGACGCTGTGACGCAGGTTTGGTGGTGTGGTCACTGATGGGTCAGGTCAAAGGTCACAGTTTGAATTTAACCTGGCGATGCCTGGTGTAGGAAAGC